>NC_057712.1:91580168-91628811 GCF_004010195.1 Chiloscyllium plagiosum
TGCCCTGGGGTGGGGGCATGGGCGGGGTACGGTTTTGGATGGGGGTGCAGTGTTGTACATGGGTGCACAGAGGGCAGGCGAGGGAGCGGTATTGGACGGGGAGGGCGTACGGGGTGGGTGGGGGTGGGGGCGAGCGGAGGGGTAGTGTTGGCCTGGGTGCGGGGTTGGACGATGGTTGCATGGGGAGCAGGGGTGGACAGGATTGGAGGGGGTGGGACAGGGGTCTCGTGCACGGTGTGCTGCTACCTAGACTCCTGAACAGGGAGCGGACTTAACAGAAAACTCCGAGCCCCAGTGGAAAGGCATTGAATCAATTAACCAAATAATCAATTATTCGAATAAAATAGTGCCCTCCCATTTTGTTGGATAATCGAGGTTCCTCTATATAGTGCAGTGGGGTCACCTGCAGTGTAACATGAACCCAAGGTCCCGGTTGAGGCCATCCCCATGGGTACCGAACTTGGCTATCAGCCTCTACTCAGTCACTTTATATTGTTGCCTGTCCCAAAGCCCTCTTGGAGGACGGTCACCCAAAGGTCCGAGGTCGAATGTCCCAGATCGCTGAAGTGTTCTCCGACTGGGAGGGAACACTCCTGTCTGTTGGTTGTTGTGCAGTGTGCATTCATCTGATACCGTAGCTTCTGCTTGGTCTCAAGCATCGTACCCCATTCAATTCAACTCATCGACCACCAGTTCTGACATGCCACAGCGAGGAACCGTAATGACCTCCTCAGGAGACAGACACGTGCTGCAACCAACAGAGTACCCTTCATTGTCCAGTACTTCCCAAGAGCTGAAAAACTGCGCCATGTCCTTCGTGACCTGCAACACATTATCAATGAGGATGAGCACCTCGCCAAGACCTTCCCCACACCTCCACTTCTCTCCTTTAAATAACCACCAAACCTCAAACAGATCATTGTTCGTAGCAAACTGCCCAGCTTTCAGGACTATACAACCTTGTCACGGCAGACATTGCAAGACATGTCAGAGTGTCAACATGGATACCATCATTCACGTGGGGACACGTCTCATCATGTACGTGGCAGGTGCTCATGCGACTCAGCCAACGTTGTCTATCTCATAGGCTGCAGGCAAGGTTGCCCTGAGGCGTGGTACATTGGGAATACCAAGCAGAGGCTACGGCAACGGATGAATGGACACTGCAGGAGTGTTCCGTCCCAGTCAGAGAACACTTCAGCGGTCCGGGACATTTGACCTCGGACCTTCGAGTGACTGTCCTCCAAGGCGGACTTCGAGACAGGCAACAACAAAAAGTGGCTGAGAAGAGGCTGATAGCCAAGTTCGGTACCAGTGGGGATAGCGTCAACCAGGACCTTGGGTTCGTGTCACTCTACAGGTAATCCCATTGCACGATACACACACAAAGACAGACGGACACACACAGACAGATGCACACACACAGACAGATGCACACACACAGACACTACTACACACACTCCTACACACACGCACGCGTGTGCGCACACACACACACACAGAGTCTCCGACAGACCCATACACTCACGCAGATCCTCTTTCATACGCTCACACATACACTCCCACACTCACACATGTGATTTTTAACTTTCCCCAGTCCAACACTGGCATCTTCAAATCATGACTAGTATTCTGTAAGTTTCAAGGCAATCAGCCACAATTCTGCATCGGAATTGTTAGTTCATAACAATTACCCCATTACCTTTTAATTTTTCAGAGATTTATATGAGATATTTGTATCATCAATAGTCACAGGTAAGATGCTAGAAGACTGGAGGTTGGCTACTATGGTGTCATTATTTAAGAAAGGTGGTAAGGAAAAGCCAGAGAGCTATAGACTAACGAGCCTGACATTGGTGGTCGGTAACTTACTGGAGGGAATCCTGACGGATAGGATTTACATGTATTTGGAAAGGCAAGGACTGATTATACATTGTCAGAATGGTTTTGTACATGGGAAATCGTGTCTTACGAACTTGATTGAGTTTTTTGATGAAGTAACAAAGGATTGATGAGGACCAATCAGTAGACATGCTCTATATAGACTTCTGTAAGGCAGTTGACAAGGTTCCTCATGGGAGCAAGGTTAGCAAGGTACTCATGGTGTACAGGGAGAAATAGCCATTTGATACAGAACTGGCTCAAAGGTAGAAGACAGAGGGTGGTGCTGCAGTGTTGGTTTTCAGACTGGAGGCCTGTGACCTGTGGTGTGCCACACAGATCGGTGCTGGATCTATTGCATTTTGTTATTTATGTAAATTATTTGGATGTGAACATAGGAGCTATAGTTAGTAAGTTTGCAGATATCATCAAAATTGGAGGTGTAGTGGACAGCAAAGAAGGTTACCTCAGAGAACAATGGGATCTTGATCAGATGGGCCAATGGGCTGAGAAGTGGCAGATGGAGTTTAATTTAGATAAATGCAAGGTGCTGCATTTTGGAACAGCAAATCAGAGCAGGACTTATACACTTAATGGTAAGGTTCTGGGGAATGTTGCTGAACAAAGAGACCTTGGAGTGCAGGTTCATAGCTCCTTGAAAGTAGTCACATGTAGATAGGATAGTGAAGAAGCTGTTTGGTATGCTTTCATTTATTGGTCATTGCATTGCATTTAGTAGATGGGAGATCATGTCGTGGCTGTAAGGACATTGGTTAGAATATTACGTGTAATTCTGGTCTCCTTCCTTTCGGAAGGATGTTGTGAAACTTCAAAGTGTTCATAAAAGATTTACAAGGATGCTGCCAGGGTTGGAGGATTTGAGCTATAGGGAGAGGTTGAATAGGCTGGGTGGCAAATGGGACTCGATTAGGTTAGGATACTGCTTGACATGGACGAATTGGACTGAAGGGTTTGTTTCTGTGCTGTACATCTCTATTGCTCTAGGAATCTAACTTAGTTCCAATATCTGACCAGAACTAATGAATTCGTTATTCCATAACATGGTGCACTCTCCATCGGAACAAATTCTTCCACGTCTCGATGTCAGTAAAATCACACCATAGTTTGCAGCAGGGGTTATTAAATTTTTTTAAAATATATATTTTTATTGAAAAAATAGATTTTTTAAATATTCCAACAATACAATTCAAAACAATACAAAGAAAGAACACGAAAAAGTAAAAATAATTCAAGCTGCCCTTATGTACAAATATATAAATATGTATGAGCGCTCTCTCGCGCTCCCCCTCTCTCCGCCTCACACTCTCCCCCTCTCTCCGCCTCACACTCCTACTACGGGCAATACTACGGGCAATTTAGCATGGCCAATTCACCTGACCTGCACATCTTTGGACTGTGGGAGGAAACCGGAGCACCCGGAGGAAACCCATGCAGACACGGGGAGAACGTGCAAACTCCACACAGTCAGTCGCCTGAGGCGGGAACTGAACCTGGGTCTCTGGCGCTGTGAGGCAGCAGTGCTAACCACTGTGCCACCGTGCCGCCGCATGGTGTAGTGGTTTTTTGAATAAAATCCAAACTCGAAAAGAACGAAAGAGGTCCCTGTTAGATAGCTCGTATTTCCGTGCAAACTGATCAAAGGACATCATCCCTCAAATAAATCGCCCATGCAGGACACATTCCTAGCTGCCCAATGTTTGAATCCTGAATCTATCCTCCCCGGGGTGAAGACCCAACATACCCACTGTAGGTGTAAGAGAAGATGGTTTGCCAATATTGCCTTCCCTCTGTAGAATTGCCCTCCATGCTTTAACAGTATTGATAACTATTCGGTTATAGCAATATTCCCTAACTGTCCTCATTTTGTCCAGAAACAGCAAGCTAGTAAGGGACACCCTGCCTGAGAGGTTTTGATATCTAACCATATTGAAAGAGGGTCCCCACAAAACCTAAACACTCACGTAAGATAAAAGCGAGCTTAGTTGACAGGTTTTAATGTCCGGGAGATCCATTCCCCCCAGTCTGTGAGGCAATTGCAGTTTAGCTAATTTAATGAGGGGCCGCTTACAATGTCAAATAAAAGAGCTGAACCAGCCGTTTAGTCTCCTGAATGTTTGCTTATCGAAAATCAGGGGGAGCATCCGTATAGGGAATAACAAACGGGGGAGAATATTCATATTAATAAACGCTATACAACCCAACCACGAGACCGGAAGCACCTCTCATCTTTGAAGGTCTCGTTTGATTTTGTCAAATAATTGAACAAAATTAGCTTTGAACAGCTGATCCAGCACTGAAGTAATGAATATGCCCAAATACACAAAACCTCCCTGTGACCACTTAATTGGCAATCGATATTTGCCCTCAAGATGTAGCACCTTTGTAAGACCACCCATAGGCATGGAGTCATACATACATACTTACAGTCATACAGCCCAGAAACAGACCCTTTGGTCCAACCAGTCCATGCTGAACATAATCCACAACTAAACTAGTCCCACTTGCCAGTCCCTGGCCCACATCCCTCCAAAGCTTTCCGATTCATGTATCTATCCAACTGTCTTTTAAATATTGTAATTGCATCTGCATCCATCACTTTCTCAGGAAGTTCAACCCCACACACAAACCATCCTCTGTATAAAATAAATAGTTTTTTATGTCTTTTATAAACCTCTCTCATCTCACCTTAAATCTGTGCCCCCTTGCCTTGAAATCCCCCATCCTAAGGAAAAGACAACCACCATTAACTCTCTCTATACTTCTCATTATTTTGTAACCTTCTATCAGATCGCCTCTCACCCTTCTACGCTCCAGTGAAAAAATCCCAGCCTATCCAACCTTTCTTTCTAACTCAAACAGTCCATACCTAGCAACATCCTGGTAAATCTCTCCATATTGATAATATGCTTCCGATAACTGGGCAATCAGAACTGGACACTGTATTCCAGATAAGGCCTCAGCAATGTCCTGTACAATCTCAACATAACTTCCGAAATCTTATACCCAAAAGAGTGAGCAATGTAGTCAAGTATGCCAAGCACATTTTTGTATTGGAAACAATTCAGAGAAGTTTTACTAGGATGATTCCTGGGATGTAGGGTTTGTCTTATGACAAAATGTTGTGTCTATACTTACTGGGTTTTAAAATGGAACAAAATATTTTAAGGGAGCATGTCTGGGTAGTTGCAGAGAGGATGTTTCCTCTCATGGTTGAATCTAGGACTAAAAGGTGAGGACTTGGACAACAGGCAAGGAAGTGAAGTAAATACCATAAGGAGATTTTCTTGAATGGCAAAGCTAGCTCAAGAGACCATGTTGCCTGTGCCTGCTTCTGATTCTTGCCTTCTTTTGCCTCTGATTTTGCAAAAAGGCACCAAATCCACTGATGCATTGTATCAGCTGAGGCACCAAAACTGTTGGATTTGACAAAAAAATTAGGACACAGTCCACGTACAGCGAAATCTCATGTAATTTTGAACCCTACTTCTGGAGCCGATACATTGGGATCCCTATGAATGGCCTCCACCAATGGTTCAATCGCCAATGTAAAAAGCAGTGGCGAAAGGGGACAGCCCTGCTGGCTGCCCGTAAAAATGTTAAAATTCCTGATTCGCACCCCATTGATGATGACCGCCGCGAGAGGACTACTGTTGAGAACCTTTACCCATCTTATAAAGTCTTTGCCCAAACCAAACCACTCCAGAGTATAAAAATGTATGACCACTCAACTCAGTCAAACGCTTTGTCTGCATCTAGAGAATTCACCAAACCCTGTATTGACTGTTGTTGACACGCTTCAATTACATTAAGTGGCTTCCTAACATTATTGGAGGATCTGCGGCCTTTTATGAAGCCCGTCTGGTCCTCTTTAACAATAGAAGGTAACACAGTCTCCAGCCTTAATGCAAGAGTCTTAGAGAGGATTTTAAAGTCCACATTTAAGAGTGAGATGGACCTATACAAAGCATTGTCCTTCTGAACCTTCTCTTTTTTACGAATAAGCAAAATATTGGCCTCTCTCAGAGATGGCAGGTGACAATCATGACTGTATGAGTCATTAAACATGTTGAGCATCGGGCCTGACAATTTGTTTATAAATTCCTTACAGAATTCATTGGGAAGCCCATCATGAGCGGGTGCCTTTCCACTCTGAAGCTGCTTCACAATCTCCTGCACCTCTTGGTTTTTGTTGTATATAATCTTTGGTATATAATAATTGGTATCAGCTTCCACCACTATGACTCTGTGTTCAACCTCAACCGTCCTTTTTTTCCAGGTCTCCCAGCTGCTGTTCATGCTTCTGCAGCATGAGAGAGATTGGGGCCAGCTTCTCCTCTATCTGCTTACCCAACATCTCATGAGCTCCTTCACCAGGGCCTGGTAGGTAATCGAGTCCGAGGATCCTGCAGGCTGGGCTGCGGGCCCAGCCTTGAAAGCTCCTCCTCCCTTCTTCGGCATCCCTGGACAGCAAAAATGCATGTAAGTTGATTTTTCACAATTTTCTGGGACACCATAACCTTTCCAGAGTCCCAGGCTATCGCAATGGTCCAGGTTGGGCAGATTAAAAGTTCTTCCTGCTGGTGCTGCGATGCAGAGCTCTGCAACACGATCCTCCAAGATCGCCGCCATCTTGGATTCCCCCAAGAATTTCTTTTTAACCATGTCCAATTGTCGCTGCACTTTTCCCAGCAGCACTGCCACCTGTGAAATGAGATAGTTTCAGGACTGATCTAATAGTTCAAAACTGAGTATTTACGTTGGAAATGTGGGTTATCAGCAACAGTAGAATTATATTCAACCACAATCTGTCACCTCATAGCTCAGCCTATCCTCCAAGCTGCAATTACTCTCTGGCCATGGGTTCATGGGAGCCAAAGCAGAGATTACTGGGATCAGCACCAGTATACTGAAAACTGAAGAAGGTACCACCTTAAAGCACAGAAACTTTCCCTAGAGTGGGGGAGTCCAGAAGTAGAGGTCATAGGTTTAAGGTGAGATGGGAAAGATTTAAAACGGACTTTAAGGTCATCTTTTTCACGCAGAGGGTAATGTGTGTATGGAATGAGCTGCCAGAGGAAGTGATGGAGGGTAGTACAATTATAACATTTAAAAGGCATCTGAATGAGTATATGAATAAAAAGGGTTAAGAAGGATATGGGCCAAATGCTGACAAATGGGACTAAATTAGTTTCGGATATCTGGTTGGCATGGATGAGTTGGACCACAGGGTCCATTTCCAGTCTGTAATCTCTATGACTCTATGACTTTATATACTTAACCACAGAAGCAGTGTGCTTTAAACAGAGATAGGTATTGCCGAATCAAAGGCTCAGACTAAAGCTCTGCAGCTCTGTCAAACTCCACTATGAATGGTGGTGGATAATTAAACAACTAGCAGGAAGAGGAGATCCATGAACATCGCTGACATCAGTCACGTGATAGTCCCACATGTAAGTTCAAAGGACAAGCCTAAAGCTGTTTAAAAATTCCAGGTAAATGATCCACCTGAGCCTCCTACCCAGGTCACTGCCATCATAAAAGCCAGTCTTCAGGCAATTTGATAACTTTGTGAATTTTTTTAAAATTTCAGCGGTGGAATGTGGGCATCACTGACTGGACCAGCGTTTATTGCTCTTCCCTAGTTACCCTTGAGAAGAAGACAGTGAGCTGCCTTCTTGAACTGCTTAATTCATGTGCTGTAGGTAGACCCACAATGTCAATCAGGATGAAATTCCAGGAGTGACGATATATTTTCAGGATGGTGGTTGGCTTCGAGGGGAACTTCCAAGTGATGGTCTTCTCAAGTATGTGCTGGCCTTTTCTTTTGAGATCCTTTAAGATGTAATGGTCATGGGTTTGGAAGATAGTATCTAAGGATATTTGGTGAATTGCTGCAGTGCATCTTGTAGGAAGTACACACTGTTGCGACTGAACATTGGTGTGGAGGGAGTGATGCTTGTGGATGTGGTGCTAATAAAGTGGGTTGCTTTGTCCTGGATATTATCCAAATTATTTGGTGCTGCTGGAGTTGCACTTTACCCAGGCAAGTATTCACTTCACACTCCTGACTTGAGCCTTGTAGATGGTGGACAGACTTTTGGGAGTTAGATACTGATCTATTAGCTGCACGATTCCTAGCCTCTGATCTGTTCTTGGAACCACAGTATTTATAGTATATGGCTAGTCCAGTTCAATTTTGGTCAGTGGTAACCCCTAGGATGTTCATAGTGGGGAATTCAATGAAGATCAAGGGATGAGGGTGGGATCCTCTCTTGTTAAAGATGGTCATTACCTGAAAGTTGTGTGACTTACCACTTGTCAGCCAAACCTGGATATTGTACAAATCTTGCTGCATTTGGGTATAGACTGATTCAGTACCTGAGGACTTGCAAATGGTGCTGAACATTGTGCAGTCATCAGTGAATATCTCTACTTCTGACTTTGATGGAGGAAAGGTCTTTGATGAAGCATCTGAAGATGGTTGGGCCTAGGACACTACCCTGAAGAACTGAGACCCCTTGTGCACAATAGTAACATCTCTGCCTCTGAACTGAAAATCTGGTGTGTCATAATATCTATGAACTACTTAATTTAAGAATATCGACCTTGGAGAACTCCTGTAGAACTGTGTGCATATTTAAAATTGAGATAGATAGGCTCTATATCAGTAGACAAATCAAAAGTTACAGGATAAATACAGGAAAGTGGATATGAGGAATATTAGATCAACCACAATCCTGTTAAATGGCGGAGCAACCTCCAGGAATCAAATGGCATACTCCCTTTCCTACATTTTATGGTCTTATGTCCTGAAGATGAGATGACAGACTTCCAACAACCACAGCCATTTTCCTATGTGTCAGGTATGACTCCAATCAGCGGAGAGTTTTCCCCAAATACCCATTGACTCCAGTTTTGCAAGGGTTTCATAATGCCACACTTGGTCAACTGCAGCCTCTATGTCAAGGGCTATCAGTCTCATCTCACCTCTGGAATTCAGCTGTTTTGTCCATGTTTGAACCAAGGTTTTAATGAGGTCAGGAGCTGAGTTGCCCTGGTGGAACCTAAACTGGGCATTACTGAGCAGGTTATTGCTGAACGAGTGATGCTCGAGTGGCACTTGATAGCACTTCTGATGACACCTTCCATCATTTTACTGATGTGCTCCAGAACTTGTCACATCCATATTTGAGCTACTCCAATATGGCTACAACACTGGCAACTACCCGACAATGTAGAAACCTGCCCAGATGCATCTTACACTCAAAGAGTAGGACAAATCCAGCCCGGTTAATTACCATTCCCTAGAAGTCTACTTTCGATTTTATTTTAAGTAACAGATGAATGAACTGGATAGAGGATACAAAAACATCCCATTCCATGTGCTGAAGCCCTGTGCTGCAGAAATAATTGCATTTCTAGTCAAGCTGTTCCAGTACAGCTACACCACTAGCATCTACCCAGAAGGTTGGAATATTAGGTCTATCTGTCCACAAAAAGCAAGACAAATCCATTCTGGCCAATTACCACCCATCATGTAACACTTGACCACATGTAAAGTAATGGAAAACGTCATTGACAGTGACGTCACAAGATACTAATTCACCAACAAATTTACTGATACTCAATTTTGATTGTTCCAGGGCTGCTTTGTTCCAGATTGCATTACAACTGTCATCCAAAAATGGAAAAAAAGCACTGAATTTCGGCGATGAAGTGACAATGACTGTCCTGATGACTAACACAATGTTTGACTGACTGTGGGATCAAGGAGCCCTTGTAAAATTGAACACAGCTGAGAATGGAGTGAAAACTCACCACTGGTTGGCATAATCCCTAGTGCAAAGGAAGATAGTTGTGTTTGTTGGATGCCAGTTTCTCAGCTCAGAATATCACTGCAGGAGTTCTTGAACATTGATTTCTAGGTCTAATCACCTTTGGCTACTTCAATGATAATCTTCCTTCCATCTTAAGGTCAGAAGTAATGTTCCATGTAAATGACACTTTGTAGTGTTCGTTTGTCACTCTTCAGATATTGATTCAGTCTATGCTCACATGCAGGAAGACTTCGATAACATTTAGGTTTCTGCTGAAAAGTGGCAAGAAACATTCACATCAGGCAACTGTCTCCATTTATAACAAGGGAAAGTCTAGCCATATTTCCTTGATCTGCAACATGCCATTATCACTGTTGATTCCCCACCAGCAACAGCCTGTTGGTGACCATTGAGCAGAAACTTAACTTGGCTTGCTACTTGGATAGTATGGCTCCATGTGCAGATTAGAGGTTAGATATTCTGCTACAAGTGACACATTTTCTGATTCCCAAAGCCTTTTGCCATTCACAAGGCACACGTAAGGAGTGTGAGAAATTGTCTCTACGACATAGATGAATACAGATCCAGAAACACCCAAGATGTTCAGAATCATTCAAGATCAGACAGCTGATTAGATATACATCCTATCCAACATTTTAAATATTTATTCGTTCCATGTCTACCATTTGCAAGAAGTACTTCAGCAACTCATCAAGACTTCATTGACAGAATCACTCAAATATATGTCCTCTATCTTGTTGAATGTCGGTGGGCGCAAGGGAACATTCAACAATTGCAACTTCCTCTCCAAGTAACGCATCAACTGATTTGGAAACATGTTGCAATTCCTTTCACATCCTGAGTCAAAGTCCTGGAGCTCACTGCCTACCAGCCATATTGAAGCGGGAGCTAGTGGCATAATAGTTATGTCTTGGACTAGTAATCCAGAGACCTGAGCTCCTGCTCTGGGAATGGGTTCAAATGCTACTATGGCAGCTGGTAGAACTTAAACTCAGTTCATAAAGTATGGAATTCAGTCTAGTCTCTGTTATAATGACCATGACAACTATAATTAATTGTCAAAAAATTGTTATTTGCTCTGCTAATGTCCTCTAGGGAAGAAAACTAGTCTACATGTGGCCTCATAAGTCACTTAGTTAAGGGCAGTTAGAGATGGGTAGTAAATGCCCAAATACAAATCCCAAAGATTGGGAAAGAACCTTCACCAGATGGATACCAACAATTCAAGAAGATGACTTAATTAGGGACCAAGTAAAAAGACTTTCCTTGCAACAGTAACCACATCTCATGAGCGAATAAAATGAAAAGTAATGAACTGAGACCCTGAAGTTAAACTCACGTCAATGTATCCATCTGCCTTCTATCACCCACAATGAAAATATCACAATTAAACCCAGGCTGCAGACCTTAGGTTTCCAAACTTGTCCTGATACTGAAAAATAGTCATAGCATGCAGCTGAAGCTTTGTACAAACAAATTTGATATGGGATACGGTAAGCAAACAAATGCTGAATAAAATTGAAGACTAATTTGCACACAAGTGCTTATAAAATTAAATGCAACAAATACAATAAGAACAGAAAATCCTGGAATTACTCAGCAAGTCAGAGAACATCTGTGGTGAGAGAAACAAAATTAATATTTCAGGAGAAGTGAAGTTGACTGACAAAATCTATAGCCTGGACAATTCATTTGTCTATTTTATGTCAACACCCTTAGGAAAAGGAGCTACAATTTGTACTATCTGATTTTGTGGAGGGTTACATCACAAAAATATTTATTTTTTCTTAAAGTATATTAGTTTTGTGCTTGAGGGTATGAAATCCTGATATATAAAGATCTTTTACAAAAGGGGCAATTTGACAATTATTATATTTTTACCTTCAACTCTGATTAGATTCATAATTTTTGACATATTTCTACTGACTAATGTTTATTATCTCACTCACATATAAATTGAGGTGGTGAATTATCTTCAGGCATGGAGAACCTGATCTGTGCCTAATACCATCATCATTCATAACCTATGGTATTTATGTACTCAAAATACACAGTAAAAGGTGTGCTTAATTTGGCAGTTCCCCTAGGGGACATTAGCTAGCAACAGAAACCAACATGGTCATTTGTGCACGAGCTCATCTAATCTATTTCTATGTTAAAATATTGGGGACAATACATTTAATCTTGGATATCTTGGGCCATAGTTGTGTACCACATCAGACAATGCAATTCCTGATGAAGGGCTTTTGCACAAAATGTCGATTTTCCTGCTCCTCGGATGCTGCCTGACCTGCTGTTCTTTTCCAGCACCACATTCTCGAGACAATGCAATTGCCCAGAGGGGAAAACTGCCCTCATTTTTAAAAGTATTTTAGCAATTCTTGAACCTATACTTTAAACAGTAAATCAAAAAGAGTGGTGGACCTTATCATTTACATCCATAATACACCATTAGCTCTCATGTTAGTCTGCATTGTTCTGTCCTATTAAAAATTAATTCTGCTCATAGACTTCCTGCTTGGTCCTCACATATCTGTTTTTACTTCAGATTTCCAACATTTGTCCTATTCGGATTGCACACTGTTGTTAACATGTCTGCTGCATGCCACGTCCGTTTTGATTTACAGGACAACCTACTAACATTTTTTATAGCATGGGTGTCGATTGTTCATTTGATGTGACAAAGCATGACAGTTTGCATTTGATTGCTGACATAGACTGACTTGTAATATTTACAAAGCTCCTCTGGTTGTGGGAGGAGAGGCAGGGAAGGAAACAATATTTATTCATTTATTTAGCCCACTCAAGATAAGGGAGAACAGAGATTCTAAATGTAAGCAGAGATAAATAATTGAGTGTCAGCTAATTACAGAAAAATTATGAGTAAAAGGCGTTTGCAGGATGAACCAATATTAATTAAAATGTTCCTGGTTTTACTTCGATTGAAGCATGAGTTTAATTGCACAGGGTGTAAGGTTTACTATTCATATCAATATTGCACTTAGTATTAAGCATATGGTTTGCTTATGTGCCTTGGAAATGTTTTGTGGCACAAAATATTGTGCCTTGCCCTAGGAGTTTGAGAACTAGTGGAGCCAGAATTTGTCTTTAGATTGACAGCAGAAAAGAGAGTTTACATTGTGTCTGTGAATGCTGAACCTTTGCATGAAAAAACTTCTAATGGCCCCAGACAGAAAGTCATGACCTTTTCTACAAGACTGATTTGATATGGGTAAAAGTTAACTTCATCTTCCACCCCGAACAGTTTTAACTAGGACACAACCCTCACAACCAACCATTTTCCCAAAACTAAGATATACAACTTTCTAAGCATTGAAATTTAGTTTTATCTTTCACATCATCATTATGTGAAGAATTAGGGTAAATAATTTTCTTCTTAAAAAGATATTAAATGCATTGATTTCACATTTGCCTGCCAGTCAATATAGCAATAGGTCATTAATTTCCTATTAATTGTACAACACAGATCTGATAGTCAGAATATCTAAAAGCTAGTCAACAATGACGCTTAACATGGTGCAAATTTGTTCATTGATCTGTGAAACGTGGTACAATCCGATAAATATTGTAATTTTTTAAAAATTGTTTATAGGATATGGGTGTCACTAGCTAAGCTAACATTTATTATTTGTCTTTAACCTCCCTTGAGGCTGAGTGAGTTGACTTCTTGAACTGGTTTTGTGTATCTGGTGTAGGTAGACCCAGAATGCTTCAGGGAGGGAGTTTCAGGACTCTGAGCCAGTTTCAATGAAGGAATGGTGATAGTGTTCCAAGTGAGGATGATGTGGGACCATCACCTGCAACTTCCACACCTCTAAGCCACACATCATCCTGACTTGGAGCTATCTCGCCATTCCTTATACTGTTGCTGGGTCAAAATCCTGAAATTCCCTTCACAACAAAAGTGTGGGTGTCCCCTACAACTCAAGTTGTAATGAAATAGTAAGAATGAAAAAAAATGAAAAACGTTTTGGTGTGAAATTTATAAAGTTTGATTTCCTTACTGGAGCATAGAGGCGATAACAGATAAAATGCTCAAGAACAGAAGTGAGATTTCCTGGACAGTGGAAATACAACACAAACCAGATTAACTAAGCACCTGATGCAGCAAAGACTTGGCAAGAGGCTTGAAAGAATTACAAATTGAAATAAGGCCATTAAGATAGAGCTGCTATATTTATGTAAATTATGAAAGGCATATTCGAATGAACTGGGCAATATGTTAATATTAGTGTGCCAACGTTGTCTCACCTCATTTGGTCATGATGGCATGTGTTTTTTACATAATTAAAGGGTTACTTTTGATTGTACATTAAGGTTGATTAATTACTAAGGAAAGTAGCATATCAACACAAATATTGAATGTTAATAAAGTTATGTGATTCTGAATATATCTTACAGTCTTATTCTGTGTAGAAATGAAATCAATATTTTAAAGTAAACCAATTTGAACTATTTGCCAAAAAATAATAATTTTGCATCTTGAAGTATGACAAATAGAAAAGGATAGGGGATAACAAAAAAGATCAGGAGATCCTTTTTGTTATCCCCTATCTTTTTCAATTTGTTGTAACAAACATCTCCCTCTATCAGGGCTTTCTCTTGCTCCACATGAAAATCAAGGCCATTTGGGAATGATACAAGATTTCCAAACTACTTATCATTTATTTGACTTCTCAGGATATATTTAGCTTAGTGTTAAAAAATCTGAAGCTGTATAAAAGGAACCAATACTTCTGTACCTTAAGAACCTCATCTTACTAATATGGCCTCTTCTCTGTATTCTCCTTTGGAAGATGAAGTGGTTTAAAGATGTCAACCTTTATCGTCACACCATGTAGCACATATGTTAACAGAGCCAATTCTCCAAATTTAGTTCTCCATCAAAGAGCTTGGTGATCTCAAAATGAAAATAGAACAGAATAGACTGTGGGAGTCCCATTGACATTGCGCCAGCTGGCTTGTCACATGGCTACACTGGAAAATCGTAATCACATCCTCAGTGGCAAATCAGGTATCTGAGCTGAATCATCTGCTCCTGAAGGTAGCTAGCTAAGAGTTGGGAAGGTGCTTAATTGGGTCATTTGATGGTAGCATGCTCAAAGTATGTACTAGACTGGAAAGCCCATGGTCAAACACTTCCCTCAATCACCAGTTAAGGGCCTATTCTCAACACTGTCGCAAAGAATTAACCTGCCACAGGGCCCATCATCATGTGGCAATCTTAGAAGCAAAAAGAATGTGGACTGCTTGTCAGGGGCAGAGGAGGTGATGGTTGGGACCTCCATCACAGGCCCACTGTGCCTGATCAAGAGTGTGAGCATTGGACAAGTGATCTCCACTGAGTGCCACCATATGCCTCCAGTATCCCTGGCCCCTCAGCCCAAGACACTGCCCTACACCTCCATCCCCATCTCCCCCTCCTCCCTACCTCCCCAAAAGCCTCCAACCCCATACATCATTTAATTTGCTTCTGTGTCCTTGGACTTTGGCAATCATTTTCCAATAGAAACCACAACTTCCTCCATCCACCAAGGCTGCTGACTGTGGGAGCTGCCAGACTCTGATTGGTTGCAGCCCCAGGAGGGCAGAGGGCCTACTGATGTCCTTGAAACTGATTGGCAGAAGATAAGGCAGGTTTTTTTACAGCAACAATATACTTTATTCATGAAAAATCTTTATGTACATAGATAGTACTAAAGCAGTTAAGTACAGTCTTTGTGCGTAAAATAAAAGCCAAACATTGGAATGTGCATTCCCTGCAGTTGCAAAATCTAAGGCATTTCCTACTCAAGCCAGACATTATTTATAAACATTGAGGCAAAGAGAGTATGATAACTGAACAGGCCCTTGTTGTTCTTTATCAGAAAATCCTTAGATGGTGGTCTTTCCTTATTATACCTTGGAAGCAGCTGCCCCAGGCTTTAGTGCGTTCCTCAGCAAATAGTCCTGGACCTTGGAATGTGCTGATCTAGAAATCTCAGTGGAGGTCAAATCTTTACACTGGAAGCCTAACAAGGTTCAGGTAGACCAAAGAGTGTCTTTCACTGAGTTGACGGTCCTCCAAGCACAGTCGGTGTTTGTCTTGATGTGGATCCCAGGGAACAGACCATAGAGCACAGAGTCCTCGATCACAGAGATGCTCAGGATAAACCTCGACAAAAGCTGTTACATCTTTCTCCAGACCTTCTTTGCAAAGGCACATTCCAGAAGGAGATGTATGACAGTCTCTGCTCCCTGCCACCCCCACTCAAAAGTAGCTATTTTGAGGGCAGCATGCACTATTGCACAAAGGCCATACATATATAAAGGATCTCAAAGGGTAGTGCTCTTCTCATCACTAGCCAAGTGATGTCTTGATCCTTTTTGGAATGATCTGGTGATAAGGCATTCTGCCAATGGCTTTGGAGGTCAGCTCAGCAAACCACCCAATAGGATCCACCCTCCCCTTCTCCCACAGGGTCTCAAAGATGCAATCTTCTGATCACTTCCTGATGGACTTGTGGTCAAAGGTGTTTTTCTTTGACCTCCAGATGAAGAGCAAGATGGTTCGGATGACTGCAACAGCACAGGTTCTAGGACCCATACCACGTACAACAACACCGAGAGTACCTCACACCTGATGGCCAGGTTTTTACCTCCAATAGAGATGGAGTGGCGCTCCCAAAAGACTGGTTTCTGCCTCACCTGCATGCCCCACCCCTCCGAACAATATTCCCAGCACCTTCAGGTAATCTGTCTTGGCAGTGAAGGGGATAAGGGATCGATTGGCCCAGTTCCCAAAGACCATGGCCTCGCTCTTGTTTCGATTTACCTTGACTCCTGAGGCCAGATCAATCTGGTCATAGATTCTTATGGGTCTGCGCACTGAGAGCAGATCCATGCAGAAGATGGCATTGTTGTCCATGTACAGGGAGGCTCTAACCTGCAGGCCACTGTTACCTGGAATAGTCACCCCTTTCAGGTTTGCATTCTTCCTGATGGACTCAGTAAAAGGCTCTATAAGACACCCAAACAAGACAGAAGAGAGTGGGCAGCCCTGACTGACTCCACATCTGATTGGAAATCTATTTGATTCCCACCCATTGATTGTGACTGCACTAATGATGTTATTGTAGAGCAGTCGGATTTACTTATGGATTCACTCCTCAAAGCCCATCTTGGACAGCACATCCCATATGTAGGTATGTTACATCCTGTCAAAGACCTTCTCCTGGTCCAGGCCAATGAGGTCGGTGTCCACCCCACTGTCCTGCATGCAGGTGATGGTATCCCTGAGGAGCGCGAGGCTCTCAGAGATCGTCCTGCCTGATTTGGTCGGGTTGAGTCATCAGTCCAGAGCAGACCTGACCCGGTTGGCGATGTCCTTAGAGACGATTTTGTAATCTGCATTCAGCAGTGAAATTGGTCTCTAATTTGTAATTGCCTCCCTCTTCCTCCTTCCCCTTGTAGATGATGGTGATGATTCCTTTCTGACTACTGTCTTAAACCTCCATCAAGCTCAGGTCATTTGACACCCATAGAGTTGAACACAACTCAGCCAGTAAGATGTTGCTTCCAAGAGTTTTATTATTTTCTAAGGACTCCGGGGCCCTTGATCAGCTCATCCAGAGAAAATGGCTGGCCCAGGCTCTTCCATGTATTGTTGTCTGAGACCTCCATGATAGAGCACAGGAATGACTGGAAGGCCGCACTGTCTATGGACTTCGTGTCATACAGTCTGGAGTAGAAGGATTTGCTGATCCTCAGGATGTCAGATTGAGATGATATTACCAAGCCCTCTTCTTCCTTCAGGCTGCTGAGCACAGAGCTCTCCCTCTGCATCTTCTGGAAAAAGAATCATGAGCATAACTCAGCCTGCTCCATAGTATGGGCCCTGGACCAGAAGATTATCTTGGGATGCCTCTGGCTCTTCACCTCTTGGAGATCCTCCTTGACATTGAACCGCATCATCTGCGGCAGGAGTAGGTTCTGCAGTTTTTGTGGACGGTTTTTCCCATCTCTATCTCTCTCTCTTTTACCTTCTGAACATCTTTGAGGATGAGGAACTTCTTGACACTCCACTGACTGTTTCCTACCAGTCCACTGGAGACTCAAAGAGGGGTTTCATGGGTCTCCAAACTGTGTCATCCCTTTTGAGCTCCTCAATATTTTCTGGGGTTCAATCGTTTTGCGTTCAACTTCCAGGTTCCCTTGCCACCCCACTGATCTCCTTGCAGGTGACAATTGGCCAACAGCGGGCAGTGGTCAGAGAAGAACACCGACTCAACTTTGGTGGATTTGATCGACATTGCTTGAGACACAGACAGGAAATCTATCCTGGAGCTGGTAGACCTGTCTGGCTGCACAGGTGTATCCACACTGTGCTCTGTCTGCAGGGCTGCTGAAGATGACGTGAGCTTGGTGACTTTAACTGTTTCCGTTAGGAACCTGGGGCAGGGCATTGCACTTCCTGTCAGTCCCTTTGGATGGTCCATTCCCATCGATGATGCAGTTGAAGTCTCCAGCCAGAATGACCAGCCTGGATATTGCCAGCAGCAGTGGGAGCTGCTGCAGGATGGCCAGCCACTCACTCGTTACCATCCGGGTGTTCATGTTAATTAGTCTCAGGGGAGCGTCTGTGTACATATCATCTGCTATGAAGAGGTTAACCCCCCCCCCATTACCTCCTTAACCTCAGAGACAGTAAAGTTGTCTCCTTGCAGTAGATTACCCAGGCCAGAGGAATGGCAATTAATTGCCGTGAGCCCACAAGCTCAACCATTTCTTGTAGCAACTGAGGTGCGGTATCCCACACACCTGCAGAAACTGGAGATGTGCTTTGATGTTGGCCAGGTAGGCCAATGTGGAGACATATTGCGTAGTGGCTTTACTGCTATGCAAATTAAAACTGGCAATTTTCATTGTTTTTTTTAAGACATTTAATGTTACCAAATTGTCCAATATCAGTTCTCCCTCAGCATTGTCACTGGGTGAGCTCCTGCATCCCTGTGGTGTGGGTAAAATGTTGCACCTTCACAGTGTCAAGAGAGGTGTCCCTCCCTAGAAAGAGCTGAGCCTCATGAGGCTGAGGGAACTGTCCTGTCCCTCCCTGGGGACATTGCCCCAATCTGGTCTCATTAGGGTTTTGGGGAGCGAGGGAGATGGAATGAGGACAGGAAGGTCAGGTTCTGATGCAGAAAGAGCTACTGTTGTATTTGTTCAGAATGCTGCAGCTCCCAGTTATCTGAGCTGTGGTATGCTGGATATCTATTCATTTCTGATGGTTGGAGGTGGGCCCCTTATGGTTTCTGGACTGGGGCAGGGGTGGGGGTTGCTCCTCTTCTTCTCCCCTGTGGTGGTTTGTCTCTGTTTTTTTCCTGTGGCCATCCCTCCCCACATCTTCACTGTTAGAGGAGCTGCTGGTGTGGCCTTTGTGCAGCCACCTCTTTCCCTGTTGCTATTGGCCTTTCAGAGGCAGGCAGGCTTTTCTTTTCCAGTTGATCTCCATCTCGTGCCACTACCCCGACTCCTCCTCCTCCATTTACTCCGGCTTCTTGGGTGGAAGTTGAGTCAGTCGTTGTCCCACTGTATTGGCCTTGTTCCTCTCCCCATCGGCCTTTCCCACCTTCTGGGTGACACTCATTTCAGTGCTCTTGCTGGAGGGTGGCACCCTTAACATCCTTTGGGGGCCCATGGCTCACATTGTCAATTCTTGCCATCTGTTCATATGTGTCTGTTTCCCAGCCCCCTCTCACCCCGTCTTGGGCTGACCTTGTACAGGTTGCCTGTTTCCTTGGATTCCTTGCAGTCCTTCATCAGGTGCCCCTCTTGTTTGCAGTTCCTGCAGAGGGTCACTTTGTAATCCACTGCTCCTTGCCCTGACCTCCTGCAGGTTTTGCACACTCTGGGATGCCTCACGTATATCAGGATCCTCCGCTTCCTCCAATCGGAAAGCTGCATGGTGAGTGGAGGATGCATTCACCTTCAGGGTCATCTTGAACTGTCACTTGCTTGTCTTGATCCCAAACTGGTCTATCACATCGGTCCTGCCTCCTTCCAACAGGATGTACCTTCCCAGGAAGGTCAGGACATCAGCTCCTCTGAATATGAGAATTGTACGTATGGGTTGTAATAACTGGGTTGGAGGTGTGGTTTGGAGAGGAACTTGCTTACTGTGGCCTGTTGTCATGCATCTTCCTCAGGGTGGATGTGACATGGAGTGTTGACCTACTATTGCTCAAAGTTACTATCAAGCCCAGGTACCTCCAGGAGTTAATCTAGTCCAGGCTTTTCCATTTGGCTTTCTTTGTCAGTTCCACACTGTTCATAGTAACACTGGTCACATCATTAGACATTCCTAATATCATAGAACAATATGCTTGGCCATTGTTTTTTTTTGAAAAGAAAAGGACTTACTTAAAGGTACCCTTCTCAAAGAAGAAAAATCAGAAAGCTTGAGGAACTTTCTGGAAAGGCATACTCAGGGAGTTTTGGAATATCTAAAATATCCAGTTTGCAACTTGATTTTCCCAACCTAATTCTGACTTTGTCAATTGTGGAGTATTTTTGGTGGAATATTTATTTGATGTAATTGATAGACTATACTTGGCAAGAATTTGACAGGTCTCCAACTAAACAATTATGAAACAAAACAATTTTGCAGAAACCAGCTTTGTGACGTCCAGAATATGGATGGAAGATTTAAAAAAAGGAATAGTTGGCTATTGAATTAGAACAAAGATAAAATTTATAAAGTGGCCAATAATCAAATTGTAATATGAAGGCAAGTGTGAAAGGAGGGAGATTTTTTAGCTTTATGATGATTCCAGTCATCGTTTCTAAGTAGGAAATAACATCAATATCTGATCACAACTTTATTATTTCATTTAAAAAGGAAACAATCTATGCAACCAAATAACCTGGCAGAATCTACTCATTTATTCAAACACAGGCTGACTCTTCACAATATTGAAGATGGCATTCATACATAAAAGTCCACCTGCAATTATTAAACTTTTCAAATGATGAATGCTGTAAGGATGAAATTGGAGAAGTTAGTCCATGATTCATGGCACATTCACAACAGAGAATTTTTCATTAGGTTCCAATGTCATCAAGTTGGTGGAATTGCCCTGTTGCTCACCCTAAACTAGCATTAGGATGATCTAATCACTTCAGGTTGTGGCCTTATCCAAATTTAACTGAGGAGCTGCAATTCTCAAGCAGGGGCTATGGCCCCTCAGGGGTGCATTGTTTGTGCTGGGCTGGCCTGAGTTATGTGGAGAAGGATGCTAATTGGAGAAGTGGAACAGTTGATCCCTGAACCAGGCAGGTAGGAATGGCTGGGGAAGCAGTGGGTGTTGAGGACCAGAGATGTGGGCAGAGAAAGTGATACCGTTGATAGTGTAAAAATTAATTACCAATGAGATACAGAATATGTATGGAGCCAGAAGTAGTCCGAGAAATATATTTTTCTGCAATCAAAGATTGCAGGTTTTTTTTGTGGTTCCAGGACTCACTGGCTGATTCAAAATGGGAGCAACATGGATTGAAGAACCTCTCTTTGCGTATTGTACCAGTGTCCCATTTACAGAAAGACTTGAAACATTAGACCGTTTAAGAACAGTTTAATGTGCAGTTGAGAGGCCAGAGTGCTTTGTAACTACTAGATACTAATTTTCAGGTGAGAATTAGGAAGCCTGCAGTTAGTTCGATAGCAATCTTGGTAAATTTTCAAACAGCTTTTAATGTTACCTAATTTTAGCTTCAATCTAAAAATCTTTTTTACTGAAGGTCGAGGGAAACATGCTGCCTGATTTTTCTTTTGATTATTCAGGACATATAAATGGGTGATAGGGGAAGAATTGAAAGCAAAGTAGGACGTCATTATGGCGTGGCAAGTTGCAAATGTATTTTGCAAAGTAGGAAATGGCATCTGTT
Organism: Chiloscyllium plagiosum; assembly: GCF_004010195.1. Lineage (NCBI taxonomy): Eukaryota > Metazoa > Chordata > Chondrichthyes > Orectolobiformes > Hemiscylliidae > Chiloscyllium > Chiloscyllium plagiosum. Next base: position 91,601,852 of record NC_057712.1, read on the forward strand.
ACACAAAGGTTAAAGAAGTACTTACTATTCCATCTGGGATTCAGCTGACTTTCCTCCTTTTGTAGGCATGGGCATAATGGAATTGAAAGAATCTCAGACAGGTTGTTAATCAGAATTAGAAAAAGGGATTTAATAATGTCACATTTTTATTTCTTCCCAAATCGTGCCAAAGGTTTGTTGATAAAAATGTTGGAGAAATTCTAACATTCTTACAGGACTAGATCCAATGAGCAAAGATGCTCTAGTAATTTTTACCAGTGAATGTAATCGTCATTCTAAAGAGGTGGCTGAACATAGTATACCACATAAACAAGCTGCACTGATGCACCACATGTCTTTATTCTGAGATAAAGATCGACAATTAAACCTCGTGTTTCTTTGCTCAGCTTTTTATTCTTCACAAGCTTTCACGCATGATGTCTTTAAATGTGATGTTAAGAAAGCAAGTTAACATTAAGGGCTGCTATAACAAGCATGGTGGAGTATTTGTTGTTTTTGCTAAATCAAGGTATTCATACTCAGTGTTCAAGCTATCAGTTTGATTTATTTGTCCACAATGACCCATATTGAGCCTTTAATTATCCTTGTATAATGTTTCAAGAGCATCATGACACACAGATAAAGACAATTGGCAATGTGCAGTCAACCAACTGTTGACCTGATGGCTAAAATGATGACTGTGGGTCAAAGGTCACTTGCCTTTTGAAAAGGCCAGTCTATTCTTTAGTGGCCTGGTTGGAGTCGATGATCTTAAATAAAGCTGATGGGCTAGTCAATCTGCCCAGTAAGGAATAAGGTGTGATTCCTATATTCTAACTAAATCCTTCAGTGGATGGAGAACTTAAAGAAGATTGAGACAATTTGCTTTTAACACAGTTTATCAACCTGTCTATCTTCCTTCTTTCAGTCACTTAACTGCATAATCTTCCAGAATTCTTTTCAGAACTAGCCAGCAGAAATCACATCTAATTGAATTATTGCTTTTTATTAATAAATGCACTAACAGTTGAACAACACGCTTAATATCAAACTAGAACTCCTACTGTTTCCAGTTACCTGGGAGTCTAGATCCTGTGGTTTGAATAATGTTTTACTTACAAAAGGAGTGACAGCAAAAGTGTGGAGAGACGGATGGGGCTTCCTGCAGCCCCAGCCTTTTATGGTTCAGCTGATTCAATTTCTGGTTTTGTTTCTCTTTAACAGTAGCAGTAGTGCCTTCACGTATCTGTTTGAATATGTTTACTTTGATAAATGGATAAAGCAGTTTTTAATCATGTAAGTAATTGGAGAAAACCAAATCAGGCTTGACCCTCTCTGCAATGCTGTAAATAGCTGACAGAGCACATAGTCATCGATGAAATGTAAATTATTGTATCAAGTGCTGCCACATACTTGCTAATTCGTTAGAATTTTTGATGTGGACAATGGTAACCAGTAATCATTCCCCTCTTAATGTTTTAAAGTGCTTCTGGATTTAATTTTACTTCCCATATTTCATGTTTTTCTACCACTGTATTAAGTATGTAGTCGGATTTCAATATGTTTTTGGTGCATTCACATTGCCAACGCAGGCATCCATTGGAAGGGACACTTCTGAAAGATTTTCCTTCCTAGCTTTTTTGACAGGATTGCAAATGTGCATGTAGGGGAAAAAAATAGCCTTTATTCTCTTTCAGATGAGAAAATGTGGGAAGGAAAAGGAACAATTTCAGAATAGGAATACATCCTGCACACAATCTGCATCTCCATTTTGTCGGTTTAGATTAGAGTGGTGCTGGAAAAGCACAGCAATTCAGGCAGCATCCGAGGAGCAGAATAATCGACGTTTCGGGCAAAAGCCCTTCATCAGGAAGGGCTTTTTCCCGAAATGTTGATTTTCCTGCTCCTCGGATGCTGCCTGACCTACTGTGCTTTTCCAGCACCACTCTGATCTAAATGCTGGTTTCCAGCATCTGCAATCCTCACTTTTGCCTATCTCCATTTTGGGCTCTGCTACATTGATAAAGATGGATTTCCAGAATTGCTGTATCTGAGACCCGCTGGCAAAATTTGTCAATGGTAGGGGAATAGGCGCAGGTTACCAGCTAGTGATTTGTGGCCTAACCATTGGCTTCTAACAAAAAAAGTAACTTTTGACATTGAGCTTAAGATATTATGGAACCAACTGGAGGAGGAGGAGTTCTTCTCCTGCCCCAAATATACTCTTAAGAGCTGATGCTGGCCCGTGATCACAGTCCTCCTGTTCTACACAACCTCTTGGAGCTAACCAAAGGCTGCCATTGGTGGGGAAGATAGCCTGTGCTAGAGGCCAGAACTCCAGAAGCGTCCCTAGCGTGTCTGAATGAGGAGGTCCAAGGCATTTTTTAAATTAAGCCTTAAGCATCCAACTACTGTCCAATGCTCAAAGCACACTGAACATTTGAGACCAAAACAATTTTCTAATCTATATTTCTTGTCTGAATATGTTCCGAAGTAATCACAGGTATTTGTTCATAACGTTTTATTATGAGACGGAAATAGTTGTTGTCTTAGTGGTTTAGTGGGCAAATGAAGTGCCCAAAGTAGATCAGATGTCCCAGTTAACACTGAATGAGCTCATCTGTGATGAATAATAATTGACATCAAAAACTAAACTTTGCCATTCATAAAACATGGCAATTCAGGTAAGATTTTCCCTTATCTATTTAATACCTTCCCTCGTAAGATGCTCTGAGATATTGATAAAGCAGGTTATTATTCCAGTTAAAAATATGTGTAAAATAATGAAATTGTTAGGTCATTTAATCACAAGCAAATGTTTCCTAGAATTTGGCAGTCTTCCTTTCCCCTGACAATTACATGTAGCTGCTTCTTTATCATACATAATTAGTACAGGAATAGCAAACATTAGTTATAGCATTATACTTTTATGACAGAGATTTTTCTTATGTGTTTGAGGCAACATTGCATTCAGACTTAATGTGCACGTATGAACTTTGTTTTACTTCTTAAGTACCTGCCTAAATATTTTGAGTCAAATACGTGTAAGAAAGATGCTACATTTCTGCTACATAATAGAAATAATTCAGAAACGCAAATCTTTCTCTCATACATGCTGATGGACAAATGCTATGTTTCCAGCATTTCCTGCTTTTCTTCCAGAGTTGTCATGTTCTATTTAACACCAGGTCCTTGCAGTGCTACCCCTCTGTGACCTCTGAAGAATGTGAAAGAGAGAGGATTGTTTGAAGAATGGAAAAATGTTTAAAGCATTTGCACGAAGGTTCTTTGTTACTTGCACTGTTCTCGGTAAAATACAAATGTGAAGTATAATTCTGAAACAATTTCATTATTTTTTAAATAGAAATTAGGTTTCATTGTCTTATGATTTAACTATATAGGGTTTAAATGACCAGTAATGTTTCTTTTGTTAAAGTGCAGAACGCCCTCTCTGCCAATTTAATGAAAATGCTAGCCTGTTAATCTTTAATAGATTAATGGCTCTATTAAACAGAGAAGGGAGGATACAGTGACTATTGCCAACACTGTTTCCTAGCAGCATGCCTTTTGATCCTATTTTAACTCTGTTTCTTTCAATAATGTTGCAATGTAAGATTTAAAATACGTATTCTTTAACGACTGACCATTTTTCGTTATATGCCCCAAGAACTATTTGTTCCCAAAGGGTTAATGTCCATAAAAGTTGCAAAACATCCATTCAATCGCCACCTTATGTATTCATTGCCATGAAAACTTTAGATGTACTTTAAGCAGCTTCCCTGGTTCAGGTCCAGTGAAATCCATATTCTGTGTTCCTTGTTGCCACAGCAATAAGGTCTGGAAAACAGCATGTGGAATCAGCACTGATGTCTAGCAGAAGAATAGGGAAAGTCTTGAATGTTCATGTTTGATATTGTCTGAAAAGTTGCCCATCATGTTGCTGCTTGGAAACCCTGGCAGTCGGAGATGACACGCTCCGGCTTCCCTATTAGGTCCCCTGCTTTCACATAACAATATGAACTGCAGGCTCCCAGCCAAGCACATACACTTGCAAACTGCCGCCAGTCAGTTCCCAAGGCCAGAGGCTGGCTGCCATTGACAAAGGAGATGTGAATCAGGGCTTAGCCCAGCTCATTCTCCCTGCAGAGCCAGTGGCGCTTCTCATGGAGTTCTATAGGACTGGACCTCCTGTCATCTCTGGGGTGTTGACTGCAAAGAGCAATTTTATATTCAACAAACTAATATTTTAAACAAATTCAGTCTGCTGGATTGAGTGTGGCTTTTGATGTAATTGGCCTCCTTTCTGTGTGCTTCGTTTCATCATCAAGAAACTGAGACTAAGCCATGGAAATCTCTGACTTATTTCAAGAATAAGTTTAAAAAATCCAATGTTTAAAACTGGTGTGTTCTCCCTTGTAGTCACTTTCTGAAAAATTCCCTGTTTGTTGCTGACACTAGTAGTTATTGCACACGCGTGTTACTCCTACATCTGACAAGTTAAACTCAAAGCAACTTTCACTCCCCCTGTTGTTAGTCTTCAGGTTTCTACCATACAAAGTCCTCTTAAAACAACTTTGAGAAAAAGAAATTGCCAGATTATGTATTGACAGGGTTCTGAAATAATCTGCAGGGCTCATTTCAAGAATGAAATCTAATTTGTTTTGTGTTTTATCAGTTTTGAAAAAGAGATTAATTTGCAATGACTTGGTGTTAAGCTTAGAATCTATGCATCATAAAAAAATTCACTTTAAATTGTGTGAAAGGAAGTGGGAATTAAATCCCTTGTCTACTCTTCTACATGTCTATTATAAACTGTTGCCTCATGTTATCTAATTAAGCAAGTCATCTAGATTAGTTTTACTTTGAATAAATGGAATTTCGCAATGCCAAAACATTCTCAAAATCAAGGTCATCGATATAAAATAGTAACTTTCTTTGTCTCCAGAGATGTTGCTCTCTCCAGAGATGTTTCGTGTCCTGCTGAGTGTTTTGAGCAGTTCTGGGTTTATTTCAGATTTTCAGTGTTTGTAGTATTTTACTTTTATTTCGAAGATAGCATTGTCATTGTACAGGGTATTAAACCACTCCTGTTAGGCCATATGATAGAAGTCCTATCATTTAATGGTAGAAGTCCTGCAATTTAGCAGAAAACTAAATCACAGAACTGCTGTCATCTACCTTTACTGCTTGGAGCTGTGGTTTATCATGATCAAGTCCCAAGCATGTACTTCTGTGATGAATCAGATTGTTCTATCTCACTGGGGAGTCTTATTACATATACACATTGCCTCTTAATAAAGGATGCAACTACAAATATCAACAGTTGTGCTTATGACCAAATTATTGGGCGGCATAGTGGTTCAGTGGTTAGCACTGCTGCCTCACAGCACCAGGGTCCTGGGTTTGATTCCAGCCTCAGGTGACTGTCTGTATGGAGTTTGCACATTCTCCTTGTGTCTGTGTGGGCTTCCTCCGGGTGCTCTGGTTTCCTCCCACAGTCCAAAGATGTGCAGGTCAGGTGAATTGGCCATGCTAAATTGCCCATAGTGTTAGATGCATTAGTCAAAGGGAAATGGGTCTGGGTGGGTTACTCTTCGGTGGGTCAGTGTGGACTGGTTGGGCCAAAGGGCCTGTTTCCATACTATAGGGAATCTATTCCAGTCACATGGCAAAACAATTAGGTGATAAAATGATTTCTTGTGCTGAATGTTTTGCTTTTTAGAACTTGGTTGGATCCTGAGCCTGCTACTCTTCTGTACAACCCTGGTGACCAATTACCTAGCTGCCCACACTTTCACCATCCATTTAAAGACAATCATGGTATGGGGGTCTATGCGAAGTAGGAGCCTAATCAAAGGTATGGAAGCTATGCATGGCCAACAGATCCACTGGGGGAGGTGGGCACTACTGAAGCATGTCAGACAAGGGGAAAGTGAGGACTGCAGATGCTGGAGAATAAGAGTCGAAAAGTGTGGTGCTGGAAAAGCACAGGAGGTCAGGCAGCTTCTGAGGAGCTGGAGAAACGATGTTTCGGGCATAAGCCCTTCATCAGGAATGCGGTGGGGGAGGAAAGGGGCTGAGAGATAAATAGGAGGGTGGGGGTGGGGCTAGGGGACAGGTAGCTGGGAAGGCAATAGGTAGATGCAGATGGGGGCTTATGGTGATAGCTCAGAGCGAAGGGTGGAGCAGATAGGTTGGAAGGAAGATGGACAGGTAGGACAGCTCAAGAGGGTAGTTCCGAGTTGAAGGTTTGGATCTGGGATGAAGTGGGCGAAGGGGAGGTAAGGAAACTGGTGAAGTCAACATTGATGCCATGTAGTTGGAGGGTCGCAAGGCGAAAGATGAGACGTTCTTTCTCCAGTCGTCGGGTAGCTTGAATTTGGCAGTAGAGGAGGCCCAGGACTTGCATATCCTTGGCGGAGTGGGAAGGGGAGTTGAAGTGGTCAGCCACAGAATGATGGGGTTGTTTGGTGCATGTGTCTCAGAGAGGTTCCCTGAAATGTTCCGCAAGTTGGCATCCTATCTTCCCTCCGCCCACCTCATCCCAGATCCAACCATCCAATTCAGCACTGCCCTCTTGAACTGTCTTACATGTCCATCTTCCTTCCTACCTATCTGCTCCACCCTCCTCTCTGACCTATCACCATCACTACCCAACCTGCATCTACTTATTGCCTTCCCAGCTACCTTCCTCCCACCCCCACACTCCCATTTATCTCTCAGCCCCCTTCCCCCTCCAATTCCTAATGAAGGGCTTATGCCAAAAATGTCGATTCTCCTGCTCCTCGGATATTGCCTGACCTGTTGTGCTTTTCCGGCGCCACACGTTTTGACCCTGAAGCGTGTCAGAAACTATGGAGACAACACATGGAGGAGCTGACTCTCTGAAGACTTATTAAAATCCAAAAGTGAGACTTTGGAGACATCGGCCAGGTCCTAGTTTGATGCTGCAGCCCGAGGAGATACAAAGGCAAACTGCCAACTGGAAGGCATCTCTGGACAGCTACCAGGCTTTGGTCATAATGAAGGACAGATCCAAAATCAGGAAGATCTTGGTGATATCTGCAAATTTCTCCTAATTAATGCTACAAGTGACCTAAGTCGTTCCTCCTGCTGAATAGTTCGGCACTGCCACCTTGGAGTTGAAAAGTGTGGTGCTGGAAAATCACAGCTGGTCAGGCAGCATCTGAGGATCAGGACAGTTGTTGTTTCAAGCATAAGTCTGTTTCAGGCTTATGGTCAAAATGGCGACTCTCCTGCTCCTCGGATGCTGCCTGACCGACTGTGCTTTTCCAGTACCTCACTTTTTGACCCTGATCTCCAGCATCTGCAGTCCTCACTTTCTTCTAGTTGGCTGACACCTTGGGCACTGAACCTACCACCAGGACAACAGGAAGATTTGCCCCATGTGCCCATAAAACATGACAAACATTAAAAAGTGCAGCACTTACTATCATCTTATAACCTTGTAAACACCTTAAATAACTCAAAGAAATGTGCAAAGTTATGAACGAAAGTGACCACCTTCTACTGCTCCTTTCCACTGCTCCTTAATTCCTTCTTCTCTTGGATTATTGAAAATCCACTTTTGACACATGCAAATGTAGGGGATAGTCAGCAGCTGCCCCAACATCAATACTGGCCACAAGGTCCACAAGGTCAACTTCAATCATGAGACCAAAAACTCAGCAGCAACTGGATATTCATTAGATAAGCTTTCCTTAGTAACTGGCTTCAGTTTCATCAACCACTGCAATGCATGTGTTTGTTTATAAACATCGTCTATTGATTCCACTTTGCAAAACAAAGTACAAGTTTTAAATTTAATTTTGATTTTCCATTCATTTAGTTTATAGGAAGCTAATATAATTAGATGCTTATTGATTAGGGCTGATATCACACTGACAACTTAACTAAATGAGAATAGTATAGGTGGATACATTGTCTATTGTTTTTTGGAAGGTGATGGATGCAGTAAAATGATAAGCCAACAGATAAAATTTGCTGCCATACTGAATTTCCTCACATGGTTCTTGACTAGTTCTCAACCTGTGTCACTATTTGGTTCAATAAATGAGTTGCTAAGCTCAGGATGATCAGACATCCTCTTCTCATACAACCTTCTGAGAAGCAAGTGTTTTGCAAATATTCTGAAGAGCCATTTGTTAGCTTTTCTGCAGCATATATACAGTAATTAGGAAGACAGAACAGACAGCTTCCCATTTTCAACCAAGTGTTTGATTTGCAGAGTGAAAAAAGGAAGTACTGTGAAAGCAGAATTAGGGATGTAAAATATTTACAGTAAACGAGGCTTGAGTTCCTTTGAAAGAAATAGGATTAGAGTTTTGAATAGTCAGTGTGATTCTAGAAGCCTTGTTGCAGGTAGTATCAGGATTCAGAAGTCGTATGGATCCAATGTTTGTCAGTGGGAGACAAGTGGGTGCACATCACACAGACACGAAACTTGAACTCAGCACCATCATTTGAAATGAACACTAAGTTCAAACAGAGTTAAATTGGCTGTCCTAAGGAACTTAATCTGCAGTATAAGAGTAAAAGCTCAATGCTGGAATCACAAACTCTTTTTAAGGATGGAGATATTTAAGCTACTTAAGATTATCTAATTAAATTATTTAAATCCCTGACATTTTAAAGATAAAATTGAAAACCGGCTGCTGCTGTTAATTAGAGTGAGAAAGACAAATGTGCTGTTGGAGTATTTTGGCTGGTTGGCCATCTGTAATGTGTAGAAATGGAACCCTTTACAATCTATTCTTTCTATTTCAATATACTTAAGTATTGATATTTCCCAAAGATTGTCATTACAGCTATGAATACTTTGCTGAATTTCAAAAGCTCAAAGTCCTCTTTTTGACTTATAACATGAAGAAGCTATTAAACGATGACCTATCTTTGAAATAGTTACTAAATAGACATTTTTATTACTGATTGACCACTTGAGAGGATTTAAAATTCTGCATAAGTTTCATCGGTATAGGTTTTGTTCTGTCTCAAGTGTACACAACTAAGAGCACTCTTAGATTGTTAGAAAGTTGGTTTGTAAGTTTTCTCATGGCTCCCGAGGATACTGTATTAGTGGCTATGGTGGAAACATGGGTGGGGGAGAGGGGAACAATGTATGACATAGCATGGGAGTTTGAATTGGCATTTGGGTATGAAGTGGTATGGAGGTGGCCTGAGGGTACGAGAGAGATGGGTGGTGGTATTAGTAATTATAGGGAGTGTGAGAGCTGGAGAGTCTAATAACCTTTTAGAAAACTTGGTCAATGGCCCAGCATAGTGAGGTGGGCTTTCTAATCAGCCCTCCTTGGCACCCAACCACCTCACTAGTTGCCTCCAAATTTCATCTGGAAAAGGATGGCCTGATTTGATCCTTCCATCTGCACCTTCACCACCCCTACCCCAGTGAGTGAAAACCATGCTTGTGATGGGTCCTTTCCATGGAGATGAGTCTGCCTGACTCAAAAGCTATGTCAAAACTTCAGCCCAATGTATGCATCATTCAACATTCACAGTATAAAGCTACTAGTAAATAATTAAAATATTGAATCCATGGTACAGTACATGAAAAATAGCTATGGTCTAGAAATCCTTCAGAAATAGTTTTCACAGAGAATTTGAAAGTGGCAACTACCGATGTGGTATCACAAATTTTGTGAAACTTGCCTGATAAATTGAACTTGTGCAGTTTGGGTTTTTTGAAAGTTTATTCCATCATCCTACCCTGCAAGTAAACAGCCAATTTTTCATGAAGTGAGGACCAAGGAATCAAGGCCACATTGTGTTGACATCTATCCAAATTCCTTGGGGGACCAGTTCCTCACTAATGGTGTTAGATCCTGGAACTATCATACCAGAACAGTGCTACTACCTTCATTATAGTACATTTATTGCATACAACAAGTCAGTTATGCAAACAAAAGATGGACATAAGCAGTTCACAGTTTAGGTGCAATGAGCTCCTGATGTTCCAGTTTCCTCAACCACTTTAGTAATTTTGCTTTCATTTTCTCTCCATTTATTTCCCCTTCCCCTACATTGTGTATATTTTCTCACTCCTCAGTCAAGCATTGCATAGCCATAGGTGCAAGTGAGCATATGAAAGGTCAACAACATTTGACTAAAGCATGCCACCTATTTCCTCCTTCCTTCCTCCCACCCTCACAACAAGCCACAACAACACCACTTTCCAATTTACTTGAAATGGCTTTCACCAGGATGTTCAGCTTGGGAAATATCATTAGGTGTTTCATCGCACTATTTCATGTCGCACACCATAATGTTGCTGGACCTGCTGCTTTACTCATGGTTCCAAATACAGAAATAAATCACTTTTCACAACATCTTTGCAGAAAATGTGTCATAAAGTTCAGAATTTTGAAAAGGTTATTTGCTCTTTTAACAGTTGGAATCATGCACTTCAGAACGTAACCAGAGACATCACCCTCCAAGATTAAATAAAGTTCAAAGCTAAGTTATGTTAAAACTAATAGAAAAATTATTAAAGTGCAAAGGCAAACATGAATCATTAAGTTGCAGTACCACCAATTTTGATATTATATCTTTTTGCAAAAGATTCTTGTACACAGTGACAATTCCCCTTTAAACATCTAGTGCTAGAGTGATCTTCAGTTTTACTAAAATTCTGTTGCTGTTTTGTTCATGTATTTCCTTTATTATACAAATATGCATTCTTAAGGCACAGAATATTTATTATTCCTGTGATTAATAAACCAATACTGAAGTGAAGGGTGAAAACGTGTTACATAATTCATCTTTAAAAAGTTTGAAATAATTTATTACATTGAGGTGGCTTGGCTTTCGAATAACTCTTCCTTGTGATCCACCCATGGATAACCCTGAGAAAGTGAATAGTGAAAAGACTGAGCTGGAGACAGACACAGGCAGGAACAGGAGACAGAGAATGAATTTGTGTGCCCCTGCTTTACACTCCCTCTTGTTTCCACAGAAATGTCACAGAGTGACCATGGGATCAGTTCACAGCCCAGCATGGGGACTCAATACAACGTTATGTGTGACATGATATCTAACAATTCCCATCCGTGGCAACAACAGAAGAATGCTGCTCAGCCTACCGTGCAACAAAAATGTATGAAATCGCATTTAAAAAACAAGATTTCTTGGTCTGCAGAAAGAAAGATTCTTTTATTTAAAATTCTGTTAAAGCCTCATTGAATAAATGGCTCAGACAGGATAAATAGATAACTCAAACATATAATTTCGTTAATGTGGAAGAAAACACATTCTGACTTTACATTTATTGGTGGTCTTTGATTCTTCTTATCAGATTTAAAAAATAATACCCTAGCGCAGTGATGTGAAGTCACAGCAGGGTTCAGTTGTGAATAAATGTCTCAGCATTGATTTCTTTGCTAAAGAAGGCACAACGTATTGGTTCATTATATCATTGTTGGCAGTGCAATATCAGTACAGTGAAGGTAAAAAAGATGAAATCATAAGTGTAGAATTTCTAAGATAAATGCAGAAATGGTGGAAACACGTGGCAGGCCAGGCAAGAGAAAAGATTGGTTAAGGATTTGACTGCAACACTTCATCAGAATAACCTTTGCTTTCTGAATACTATTGGTCGTTGTTGGTCACAACTGATTTTCCTGAAAAGTTAGTTCTGGTATGGGGATGTGTAACTTCATTTAATTGTTTCAAATTTCAAAAATAAGTTTTAATTTTTATTTACATTACTGTCCAATGGTCAAACAACACAATGCATTAAAAATTAGTGAACTCCAAAATGACATTGCAATTACCATACAGATAAATTATATTCATTAGATTTTAAAATAAAAAAAAGTGAAATAACTGCATGTCCTCTCTGCTTGTGGAAATAACTTTGATGTTTAATTTTTTATCTAAAGCTTTGCAGACAGAAATTGTATGTGCAAATATTATTACAGTTTGTACGAAATAAACAACTAGCATATTACAATGTTGCCTGCATAATAACTGTTGTAAAGGACAGGGAAACAATACACAATTTGATAATTATAAATGATCTATTCTTTAAATATGTTTATTTTAATTCCCAGGTTTCTCCAGCTATAGTTATACTGTTTCTTGTTTCAATATTGCAAGGCGATTTTTACTCCTATCCATATTGCCAGTTACAAAAATGGGATAATTCTGGTCTCCAGACTTTAGGCAGAAAAAAGGGATGTGTAAAGTACACATAAATTCTGGGCTTGTGTTAGGACTAAGCCTCCAAGAGTGAGAGTTATTTCTATCCATAACCCAGAATAGCCAGATAAAGTATCTTCCTTAAATTTTCTCTATCATTGCTTGTTTTTACTGTTTTGTAATCATACACATCTTCATCAACACAGTGCTGCTCATTGAGCACACAGATCCTAGAATGAACAATTAGCTTAGGAATCATTGAAAAATTGAAGAAATTTGATTGGATTATAATTCTGATTTATATAGCACTGCAGACTCAACCGTGATTTATTAGATTGCGATTTACAGTATAACTGCAGACTTAGGCTTCAAACGTAAATTGGTTCAAAACAATTTTAAAATAAATTACTAGGTCCAGCAGCTCCATATATATATATTGTCAGTTGTATTTTTTCCAAAATTAGTTAATCCTTAGACATTACTAAAGTGCATAATAGAAAACCTATTGTTGATTATATGATCTAATCTTGATTGACTCTATTTCCTAATAAGGTTTTGCATTGCACAAAATTATTTTAATCAGCTATTTGACCGGAGAAGTTGTGAAAGATTTTACTAAAGTCCCAGTGCTGTGCTCTCTAAAGTAGGCTCAGGTTTTGCCCCACTTCAAAGAAAATGTGAAAATATATCTCTGCCAAGCCAAAATGATGTCAAAAGTGACACAAGTACCTACAAGGGAAAATCTGCAACCTAGAATTCAGAAATTCTTTAGGCTGGATTTTCTGAGGAGTGGCAAACATGATCAGATTGTCTAAATTTTTTTAATTTGGGAAAAAGAGCTACGTTTCTGTTAGGAGATTCCTGTCAGAAAGATCACAGCTCTTTCAGAGATGGAGTGCACACTTTAAATCTAACAGGCCCTTGTATTCTAGATTAATTCAGAGAAGTCAAATGTGAACCCTTTCTGATGGTAATAGTTGCTACATTCTGTGACTTAAATGTTCAGCAGCACACACAGACACTTTGTCAGCTCCTGTGAACGGGTAAATATGTAAGATATGTATGATGTTATGATGCCAGGTGGGTAGGGTGCCAGGTGGGTACAATACTATGTAAGGAACGGAGTATTTATTGTAAGTCAGGGTGAGTAAAGGATGTTGGGTTTGATGGTGAGAGTTGGAAGTTCTAGGCACAAGGAAATTGTGTATCAGAATCTTAAATTTCCCAGGCAATCCTCTCAGAGACTTTCATGTTGGGATTCAGCATGAATCTTATCTACGCAGCAGAAAGGGCTATCTGGACATTGGAAAATTATGCCATTTAACCTTAAGTCTGTAAAATGCATGAAGGCAAGGGGAACAGGCAATGCCTGGGCAACATCTGCTGTTATGATTCAGAGAGTGAAGACTAGTCTTCTTGATGGGTGGGGTGCAGTGCTAGGTCTCAATCCCTCTGCAATTGAATATGGATAGACCACCTTAGTTAAAGGGTCTTTAGTGATTCAGGTAAACAAGTGGAAAATTGCTGAGGTCTGATTGAACATGAGCTCCTTATCCCTCCGATATGAATGACAGTCATCTTTCCATTCATCATATTTAGGATTCTATTATTCCCACTTTGCCTTATAGCTAGAATATCATTATTGCCTTTTCTTCCTGTGATGAATCATTCCAAGTCATTCACACACTTTCTAGTCATGTTTGATGTCTCATTAATGTTACTAAAATTTGTAAAATTGGTTAGTGCACATGCAGTTTTAAAGATTGCAATCCTGTTTCAGTGGACAACTTATTTGACCAATGGGGCAACTTTGCGCTATTGAATACTTTTTGCACATTTTGTCAACCATTTTCATTCCAGAAATGTGAGTAATGCTGGTGTGACTGATAAAAGTCAGACAGCTTATTTTCATTTGTTATGCTGATTTTTTGTTTTACAGATCTAACTTGTAACTAATTAGATGAGTTAATTTATAGTGACAGTAATAACACATTCACAGACACTAAGTTATGCATACGTACTGATACCAGCATCATCTTATAGGTACAAAAAGCCTTAACATCCATATACCAATCCATCAGCACAGAAGCAAGCAGATGTTTTCCAATTTCATAGTGCTCACAAGGTTTTTCCATAGCTTTGTGCTTCTGCAAATGTTTTCTTCCTATGTGATATTCATTCAGTTTAACTGTGACTGGGTTTTAAACTGCCACATGCGTAACCCCATAAACAGAATATTTAATTAATACCAAACCTAAACCATAGGTAAAAAAAAAAATTTTGCTGAGCTGTACACTTTGAAACCCCAGGCATGCTAACAAATGAACTATATTAACATAATATGGGTGTTACATATGAATGGAAACAATTAATTTTAAAAATTGCATAGTTTAGCAGAGAAAGGCTCTACTATAAGATTCAATGGAACAGCAGGGAATTAAACAAGTGTCTATGCAATTGAAAGAAAATCACCTTTCAACATTCCCCAGAAAGAACACCGCACAGTGCTCTATCAATAAACACTGTATTCCCAATGTCAATCTCATGCCTGCTGGTGGGAGGAGGATGTGGATCTATAGTTCTGGAAGTACATTGGCACAGTCACTGGATATTTAAACATCTCTTCTGTTGTTCATTGCCTTGTTTAACTTAAATACAGTGTGACTGCCACTGCATCAATAATGAGAGATCTTTCTCTGAAACCCTTCCGTGAAATTGGATAATGGGATGTAACGAAAGCCTTGTAACACCGACTTATCTATATGTATTCATCTGAAAATACCCACACACAACTAATTAAAAATGTCATTTATAAGTGAGATTTTTTTAAAAAAGTAGACACTACCATTCAGTGGCTGGCCTACGAAGCTGCTTTGTTATTTGGCCCTGTTTCCATGGCTAGGCAATGAAACAGGATGGAAGTAACTTTGACACTCAGTGGCCACTGCTGCTCATTGCTATGAATGGAATGGTAGTGAGAGCTGCATGACAAGAATAGGTGAAGAAATCTCAATATCAGACCAAAACCTCAGAGATCCAGTGAAGATGGCTGTGTCAAATAAGGGGCCAGCTGGCACATAGGGTGTAATGTAGAGGCATTGTTACCCTTTAACCCATTATTGCCAGTCAGAGCGTTTGAACTAAGTTTGCAAGACTGAAGAACAAAAATACCATGAACACAAAGCCAAATTATTGTGTTAAAACTATGAAACACTGTATAGCAAAAACATAATTATCCACATGTACATCCTACTAAAGCAATACAGGCATTTCCCACGTTGTGAACTGGTTCCATTCTTGAGTCTGTTCGCAAGTTGATTTGTATGCAAGTCAGAACACAAAGCAGGACAGAATAAAATAGTAGTTCATAAGTACAAGAAAATGTTCACATATCAGATCTTTAAAATTAATATTAATATACCTTGTATGGAATTGTGCTCATCAGTGTGACCGTTTGTAAATTGGATGTTCATAAATTGGGGACCCCTGTACTTGGTTCTCTCACGATGGGATAACAACATTGCCTTTTTAAGTTAGAAAAAAATCAGTCTTTTCAAATAGTCTTCTTCTTCAATCACTTTTTAAAGTTTTAGGTTTACACTGACTGACTGAGCGAGGATAAAACCTGACTTGAAGAAATAAATCAACTACTTTTAAAACAGTCGGTTTTGAAACATTAAGAAGTATTTGAAACATTAAAACATGGCAGATTAGAACACAATCTTTTCACTTTTATGTCTTATGTTACAATATAATTAAAATGCAACTGAGATATGAAGATAGATGACTCTCAAATGTATCACTTGGGCTTGCTTAGAGCACAGAAGCATTTCTGGAAATCGTTATGAATATTAAAAATAACAAATTTTCATGCTTCAAATTTGTGTTAAGCAAGTGGTGCAAGAGTAAAGCTGGAAAGTGAAGTTGTGGTGCTGAATAGGATAGAATTGTGGAGTTAACCCAAGGACCTGAATCTCCTTCTCCTAATTTCCTGTTCATGATTCAGCAGCTCTGGTACAAATCTGTTGGTTAACCTAAGTATTTGAATTCTACTTGGAAAGATAAGGGTACCAAGTAACAATAGTATCAAAGTTCTATAACCAGAAAAATCAGTCTGAAGTCTCATTATTGATATTCTATTTTCAACTGATGCAGAACATGAAGGTGTAGTAGCATGACATTTTTTTTTCTCATTATAAACAAGTGGCTCGATTTTCAAAGAGGTGTCAGTGATAGTCGGATCACCACATCTTTTATTTATTTATGTCAAGGATGAGCTCTGCATTTCTGGTGAGAGAGTCCAATCACAGATCCTGCAGAAATGTGGAGTAATCTTTAAATATAGTTGTGTCCTCATCGTGCAACAATAGTTGGTATATTCTGTGATTTCAACGTCCAGCATCACTTTCACTTTGACAGCTCTGAAAGGGTAGGATGTAAGGCTGATGTGAGATTAGAATGCCAGGTTGGTAGGGTGTGATGTGTAAGGTGGCAGGGATGAAGATTGCCAGGTAAGTGGGATACCAAGTGCATGGTGGGAAGTGGAAAGTGTGCCAGGCTGAGTGCAGAGTTAGGTCAATGTGGGTCTGGGTTTTGGGTCCTGTTGAAGAGGTTGTGAAGAAGGTTTTCAGTTTCCAGGGTTAAAGGGGTCTATCAGTGGGTATCAGGTCCTGAAGGGAATGGGTGGAGGGGCACGTTGGATGCCAGAAGTGTGCAGAGGTAACTGCCAAGTCCCAGAGGGAGTTGGTATTGGATTGTGGGAGGGGGTAATTTGGTCGTGGTGGTGGGACAAAGAAAGCATTGCCAGCCCTTGGGAGTGGGAATGTTGTTCGGTCTGGTGGCAATGGAGGCAGAAATTCGGTTCTGGATGGAGAGTGGTGCTTCAGGTCTGGGAGGGGGATGGAGGAGTCACGTCCCTGGATGTGGGACGTGTTGTGTCAAATGCCAGAGATTCTTAGGAATCTGGGGCTGTGTGTTTGGCAGTTTTAATTTTTCCTGGGTAATATTAACTTCACTGCAGCAGAACCCCACAACAGAATAAAGCATTTGATAAGAAAACATTTAGAAATGCAGAATATGACCAAGTAAAGCCAGCATGAAGGAGAAATCATACCTAATCAATGTACTTGAGTTCTTTGATAAGGTACCATGCAGGATAGATAAAGGGGAAGGATTGAATGTAATACATTTGGATCTCAGAAAGGTTTTTGATATGATACCACACATTAAGCTATTAAATGAGGTAACCCAGTACTGCTGAGAGGACTCTTTTAAAGAATTGATGAACTGAGAGAAAACAGAGTTGGGTGAGGGGCTCAATTCATGATAGTAACCTGTAACCAGTAGGGTGCCACAGGGATCCATGCTAGAGTTACAATTATTTACAATATATATCAATGACTTGGAGGATGGAAGTGAGTATACTATCTCCAAGTTTGCAGATGATACAAAAATAGATGTTGAAACACAAGAAGTTAGGATGACACCTGCAGAGGGATAGAGACAGGTTAAATGACTGGGAAAAAACTTGGCAGATGGAATATAACGTGAGAAGATGTGAGGTTATGCACTTTGACAGGAAGGTTAGAGGAACTGAATGTTATTTAAATGGAGAAAGGTTGCAGAAAGCTACATAACAGAGAGATTTGAGTCCTCATCCACACATCACAAAAAGATAGCATCCAGGTTCAGTGGGAAATAGGGAATGTGCATGGAATGTTGGTCTTTATTTCAAAGGGAATGGAGTATAAAGATAGGGAAGTCTGAGCTAGATCTCACCTGAAATAATGTGAAGAGTTTTGATCCTCTTAGTTATGGAAAGATACATTGGCTTTACAGGAAATGTTCACCAAGCTGATACCAGGTATGGAGGAATCATTTTAACTGGAGAGGTTGAGTAGATGGGGCTGTTCTCACTGGAGTTGAGAAGAATGGGATGCAAAATTATTGAAACATATGCAATTCTTAGGGGACTTGACAGGGTAGATGCAGAAAGCTGAAAATGAGGACTGCAGCTTCTGCAAGTAACAAAGAAGATTGATGAGGGCAGAGCAGTAGATGTGATCTATATGGACTTCAGTAAGGCATTCGGCAAGGTTCCCCATGGGAGACTGGTTAGCAAGGTTAGATCTCACGGAATAAAGGGAGAACTAGCCATTTGGATACAGAATTGGCTCAAAGGTAGAAGACAGAGGGTGGTGGTGGAGGGTTGTTTTTCAGACTGGAGGCCTGTAACCAGTGGAGTGCCACAAGGATCGGTGCTGGCTCCTCTTCTTTTTCCCATTTACATAAACGATTTGGATGCGAGCATAAGAGATACAGTTAGTCTTTTCCCTGGGGTCAGGGAGTCCAGAACTAGAGGGCATAGGTTTAGGGTGAGAGGGGAAAGATAGAAAATAGACCTAAGGGGCAACTTTTTTACACAGAGGGTGGTACGTGTATGGACTGAGCTGCCAGAGGATGTGGTGGAGGCTGGTACAATTGCAACATTTCAGAGGCATTTGGATGGGTATATGAATAGGAAGGGTTTGGAGGGATATGGGCCGGGTGCTGGCAGGTGGGACTAGATTGGATTGGGATATCTGGTCGGCAGGACGGATTGGACTGAAGGGTCTGTTTCCATGCTGTACATCTCTATGACTCTATGACACCAACAGGCCAAAGCAAAGGGCAGATTTAGGCATATGACCCAGATCATATTTAACAAATTCGCAGAACATAAGGAACAAATTGAATATACTGCAGGCACAATTCATCTTGAAGCGTAAAACTTATTAGTCATTACTCAGACATGGCTGCAAGATGATCAGGATTGTGAACAAAAAAACAGATTATGTTAACAGGAAGGACAGGAAAACTTTAACAGGGGAGGAGTAACCTCAATGATTAAGCATTAAGTGATTTCAATGTTAAGAGGGACTATGATGAAGTAAGCAGGCAGCAGAGTTTTTTTGGTAAGAATTAAGAAATAGCAAAGAATGTAAGACTGTAGTGGGAGATATGTAATGGCCCCCTGATAATAGTTGTGAAATAATGGGATGTGCAAGTACAGTGATTAGACAAGCATGAAGCAAAGGGAAGTGATTTTAATGATGGTTTTAAACTTTCATATGGATTGGAATAAGCAGACTAGCATGTCAATTAGAGAATTTCTTCAATGAGTTCAGGGTAATTTTCTGCAACACTGTGTCATAGAATCAATAATGGGGCATGCCACATTAGATTTAGTATCAAGTAATGATCTAGGTTTGGTTAACAGTTTAACGGTATGGGAATATTTATTTAATAAAAAATGTAACACGATTAAATTCAATGTAGTGCTGGAAAAGGAGAAATGAAAAGCAGCTTCTAAGATTTCAGATTTTGGTTCGGCTGATTTCAATGCAATGTGACAGAGATTGCCCAAGGTAAACTAGGATAGTTATGAATGGATAAAATGACACAACAACAGTGGGAGGTGTTCATACTGCACCAGCTCATATCTCTAAGGGGCAAAAGTTCTACTTGTCAAAAAATAGCAATGGACTACTAAAGAGGATGAAAAAACATTAAAAAAGATAAGATTCCAGTGAATGCGAGAGATACAAAGAATAGCGAGGTTTGATAAAGTAGATGTAAATTGTACCAATAGCAGTTGCTCTGAGTAGAGTGGACCTATTCTCTCCCCTTTGCACTATAGTTCACACCCATTTTACATCTTTTTTTATTCACCACCATTAACAACCACCTTGTGTTTTACATGACTTCTCCACCATCTATTCCCTTGCTCCTCTTCTGACTTTGTCAAAAGTATTTTAAAGAACAAATTTTCCAGCATCTTTCAGTTCGGAAGAATTCATACCAGATTTGAAAAGTTAACTCTGTTTTCTCTCTCTTTGTCTCTCCACAGATGTTGCCAGACCTGCTGGGCACTACCAGGAGGTAATACATGCACGGTGGCACAGTGGTTAGCACTGCTGCCTCACAGCGCCAGAGACCCGGGTTCAATTCCCGACTCAGGCGACTGACTGTGTGGAGTTTGCACGTTCTCCCTGTGTCTGCGTGGGTTTCCTCCGAGTGCTCCAGTTTCCTCCCACAGTCAAAAGATGTGCAGGTTAGGTGAATTGGCCATGCTAAATTGCCCGTAGTGTTAGGTAAAGGGGTAAATGTACGGGAATGGGTGGGTTACGCTTCGGCGGGTCGGTGTGGACTTGTTGGGCAGAAGGGCCTGTTTCCACACTGTAAGTAATCTAATCTAATCTAATCTAATACCGTGTGCAAATCCAAACATTTCATCGTCATTCTGTCCTTTATTGTAGACTCCAGTGACTTCCTGACAACAGGCTAATGGGTCGGTTTAAATCGGTTGGCTGGATGGTTCATCTGAAAAGTTGAAAATGTTGCGCTGGAAAAGCACAGCAGGCCAAGCAGCATTCGAGGAGCAGGAGAATTGACGTTTCGGACATAAGTCCTTCATCTGAAGGGTTTGACTTGAATTAAATTTATTGTCACGTGTACTGAGGCACAGTGAAAAGCTTTGCCTTGCAAGCAATCCAGGCAGATCACAGAGTTAAATAGCATAGATAAGTAAATAATAGGTAAACAACAGCAAAATCAAAAACACAGGTACAGGTGAATGTTAAGATTTTGTGAGTCCATTCAGTATTCTAACAACAGTAGAGTAGAAACTGTTTTGAAACCTGCTAGTGCATGTGTTCAGGCTTCTGTAACTTCTCCCTGATGGTAGAGGTTGTAGGAAAACATTGCCAGGGTGGGATGGATCTTTGAGAATGCTGGTGGCCTTTCCTTGACTGTGGGCCTGGTAGATGGATTCTATAGATGGGAGGTTGGCCTTTGTGATTGTCCGGGCCAAGTTCACCACTCCGGGCTAAGTAACCGTGTCTGATCTTGAATGATACAGTTGCCATGCCAGGTAGTGATACATCCAGACAGGGCTTATGCCGAAACATTGACTCTCCTGCTCCTCAGGCGCTCCTGACCTGCTGTGCTTTTCCAGCGCCACACTCTTCAACTCTGATCTCCAGCATTGGCAGTACTCACTTTCTCCTCTGGTTCATCTGAAAAGCAATGTGATGCCAATGGTGTGGGCTCAATCCCCACACTGGCTGAGGTTACCATGAAAGATTCTCCTCCTCAACAACTCCTGAGGTGTGGTGACCCTCAGGTTAAATCACCACCAGTCATCTCTCTCTGTAATGAGAAAGCAGTCCTATGGTCTGTTAAGACTACGGTGACTTGACTTGAGGAGATAAAGAAACTTGCAAGGGATACGCAAATCCACACCAAAAGGTTTACAATTATAAAGTGATTGCAAAACCCAAGTGATGAGGAGCAATACCCATCCTTTGAAAATTAGTAACAGTGATATTGTCATTGAAAATAAGAAAATGGTTGTGTAATCATTTTGCATAAAATATTGTACTTACATTAGAGAAAGAAGAAAACATTGAAAATCCTGAGGAAACAAACATGGTAAGGTTTGTAAAATAATAGTGATAAGGATAGGAAGTGCACCAACATGTAAAAAACCTCCAAAAGTTTTTTTTTTCCCCTGGACCTTAAAGGAAGTGGGTGAGAACACTGCATTGAGAAAAATAATCTTCAAATTTTTTCTCAGTTTAGGAATCATTCTTTTGGATGAGAAACTGTGTATGTCATACCACTGTTAAAGAAAGGTGAGAGAAAGTAAACAGGGAATTATAGACCCATTAGCCTGTTGTCCGGAAGTCACTGGAGTCTACAATAAAGGACAGAGTGATGGTGAAATGTTTGGATTTGGACAGGGTAGGTCTATATATGAATATAGGAAACAAGAGCAAGAGTAGCTCATGCAGGGTCCTCTCCTACCTGGGGCTGAGCAGGGGCCTGCTCTCTCTCAGTGTCCTAGGCTGTTTCTCCCTCAGCCAGCTACAGAAATGATGCACTGGGGTCCTCACCAACTCATGCTTCCAAACTTTAAAGTTAAAGGTCCCCGCTGCAGTGTCAGTGTCTGAGCTTTACTGAAGCTTCCTCTAAGGAGATGGCTTCTGGAGGAGCTGGTTGTTTCTTCACACTGATGGTAGAAATCCCGCTGTCACCTGCAAGATACAACAGAGAGAAAGCATTGTGACCAGTGATTAGGATCAGAGTGGGGTGGATGGCAGTAATAGTAGGATTAGGTGAGAGTTGTAGTGGAATGAAGAATGCATATCTGGACAGGGCGGCTAACTGAAGAGTTAACTCTGTTTTTTTCTCTCTCTCTACAGATGTTGCAAGACCTGCTGAGTTTTTCCAGTGTTCCCTGTATTTGTTTCAGTTGATAAGAGCTACCAGAAGGTAATATATTAAGAGGGGGGTTGACTGGACAGGAAGCGGAACTGTCCCTCTTTTCTTCTGCAAAGATCAGAATTCTCTCCTTGTAGGGGCTGAGGAGTTTAATGTCGGGCACCCATCTGGACCCTTTCTGTCGTTTTGAGGGCTGCCTACTCTTATACTGAGAGAAAGGATGGGATTCAATAAGCTGAACGTGGGTGGCACTAAGATAACTGTTGGTGCAGCTGGAGGAAAGATGGTGAAGTATTCAGAGGGGAGCTCAGTAGGTAGCATGGACGGTATATAGGGTTAGTGGTGTGGGGGTTGGAGTGAATTAAAAGTGAGTGAAGGAAGATGTTGCAAAAATAGTGAGAGTAGCAAAGCATAGAGCTTGCTGGGAGGTGGGTGCAGTGGCTGAGATAGAGTGAATATGAGGTGGCAGAGAGAAGAGAGTGGCACTTACGTTGGCACAGCAAAGGTCATTGACTTTCATACAGCACTGCTGGTCACTCTGACAGACTGTGGAGATTGCAATGACCTAGGTGGCAGCCTGGAGTAGACTGCCAGGGCCTGGTATTGTGGGCTCCTTTACTAATCTTCCAATAAGAGCTCAGCTCTCCTCTGCACCACCCCCTCAACTAGAACCTCCTGGTCCCTGTCAGAAAACCAAAGTGCCATCTTCCCCTTCTCCGACATGTTCAAAGTCTGTCTGTCAGTGAGCAAAGCAATTTTAGAACTCCAGTCCTCGTCCAGGGGTACAGTGGCCTCTAAAATATGGCACAGCTGGCCGGAATGCCAGTCTTTTGGCAGATATCCAGTGAGCGACGGGTTATTCCTGGAGTGGCACATAGCAAGCTGGAACAGGAATCAGACATTATAAGGGATGAGTAGGTCATTAATGAGGTGGATTTGGTAAGATACAGAGAGTAATCTCACAGAGGAAACCCTCCAAAACTTGATGCAACTCAAAGAAGCACAAGGTTCGGCGCATGTGTTACATTATTCTTTCTTCTCGTCTTTAGTAACTAATAAACTCAGCTAAGCTAACTTAAGAAAGCCTGGTTAAATTGGCTTCTGATAAAACAAAAATTCTTTAGTCTTGAAGAAAGGCATCCACAAAGGATGGGATCCTTCATAAATTAACCTTGTTGCCACCAATCATGGGGCAGGTGAATAAATGCCTCCTCACCCGGTAGCATGTCAATGTTGAGACACCTGACTGGAGCCAAAATAACTTGGGGAACCACATTTAGTGATCTGATTGTAAAATCGTCCCCATGAGTAGCCAGTACCTTGTATCTGTTGGTTCAAGCCAGTGTTTGTCTGACAAACATGATTGAAATTTTTGAAGAGGTGACCAAGTAGAGGACAGGGAAGTGTTTATGGAATTTTTTTTAAGGCTTCCAGAAGAAATTTGAGAATGTGCTTCATAAGAGACTTTTTCTAAACTTAAAGCTCATGCATTTGAAGCCAAATTATTGTCCTTGCTTAGAGGAAGCAGAGACAATGAATAATGAGCAGGCACATTGATTGGCGAGATCATGTTAGTGGTGGCCCGCAAGCAAATGTGTTGAAGCTTCAGCTATTAATCATATTTATTAACAATATAGATGATAGCATAGAAAGCCTCATATCTGTCTTTCCCGTTGACATAAACAAAGGTGGCATTGCAAAACATTCTAATACAAAGAGATATTAATACATTAAGGCATTCTTGTGATGTAGTGAATAGTGATGTAGTTGAGAAAGCTAGTGCTCCACTTTTACTCCACAAGTTGATGCCTAAGGAAGATGCATTCACAATACAGTCATTCATAAACACATCAACGCGTAAATTCTTCCAGCAATTTAAGAGCAGGAGAGATTCCTGGTCAGCAATATTATGGAAAAAAAATGAAGCTTCTGTCATCACTATTCCTAGTTCTGGACTACAACATGCATCTAAAAGTACATGTTATTTAGACTCCTTGGGGAATTCAGTTGACTGGGTGGCCAGTGAGATCAGATTGTTATTAACAGCACAGAGTTTAAATCCCTTCGATGGAATGATACAGAAAATCCCTCCATGTGATGGAGATCCTGCTGAGCCTTTGAGCAAAGAACTGGAAAGGATTCATTGATTATGTTAATGAGCAAAACAGTGCAAATAGATTATAATGTAGAGAAATGGGAGGTCATCTGATTTTGATCGAAAAGGAGATAGTTTCTGTATGCTGAAAATCTAGAAGTAGTAAGGTCCAAGGAGAGTTGGTGATCATTAAAAAGACATGAACAATGACAGAAAAGAATCAATATGGAATAATACCCTTTTTATTTAGAAGTCTAGGGTCCAAGGGGATAGATGTAGTAAGAAATAGAAAGTGCTGGGAATACTCAATTGATGAGGCAGTATCTGTTGAGAGATAAGCAGTGTTAACGTTTTAGGCTATTACCTTTCATCAGAAATCTCCACATTGATTTTTCCACGAGTGTTGTCAGACCTTTTGAATGTATCCCACGTTTTCAGTTTTCATTTCAGTTACAGTAGTCACAGTATTGTTCCTTAATTAGATTATGCTGTCCTTTCCATAACGCACACTTAGACCAACTGTTCTTCACCTCTCATAATAGCCCCTACTTTGGCTGGGTACTTTTTTCCTTATGCTTCTACAATGTGCTTCAGGTTGTTTTACTACTCCAAAGGCGCTATATAAATGCAAATTGTCCTTGTCGTTGTTCTTCACGACTTAAGACTATCTGTGATGCTGAATGATGTTCTACATGAGCTGTATGTCTGAACTGCTGCACCCCTCAGCTAGCACAGCTCTGTCCAAGTTAAATCATATACCAACAATTCAAACAAACAAATTGACTGCTCGTTCCACAGCAGTTTTTGATAAGAGTACAGTTGTGTTGTGGTAATGGTACTTATAGGAGAGCTCCACATGTGACAATGGGTGAGTAGTTATACATATTTTATTTCAAAAATATACTTTATTCGTGAATATAGTATATATAGTCACAATTGCGGTTCGAATCTCTCCAGTTGCATGTTAAGAAAACAAACGGTAACTATACATCCTGCCGGAACTTCCGTTCAAATTATGTCAGCAGGAAGCAAACAGACAAAGTGTGCAAGCAGTGGGTGATCTAATCCTACTTCTTGTGCAGACTTGCTAGACTTGAATTGAATAATAGCTTTGTAAATTAATGCTGATTCCATCAGAAACAAATGAAAGATTAAAGCCCAACTAGTTTGTGAAGGTGTATCAGGACAGGGAATCTACATTTCTACCAGGTCCAATCTACATATCACTCACACGCTGTACTGTTGACTCATGATTTTTTTCTGTTTCGTTTACAAAGCAACAGTCCCTACACTTTACATCCAATGTATGTGAAGTGTTCTGAAACATTTTCGCAACCCGATAAGATGTTCTGCAAAACAACTCGGTCATTTTCGTATGAACTCGCAGTTCTAGATATTTCCAGCAGATGGCACCAATAACACAAAAAAGCTTATTTCATGAATTTATTATTTTCTAGTTTCATTTGTGTGTCATTCAATTTCATAGGTTAAAACGTTTGATTGAGTCCATAAATGCACTTCATTCTTAATTACTTCTTAGTGGTAGAGCTGTGAACTCCAGCATTTCCCAGTGGGGAAAACCACAATAAAGCACTGTTATCACTGGGAGATTAACAAACTGGTCCGTCTGCAGCTTCATGTTGAAGTACGCTAGGAAAGTCAGAGCGGTATGTTGCTTTCATCGAGATTTCCCTCTGGGTTTCAATCCCTGAGATACATAATGTGACGTTGTCAATGACCTTACGTCTGACTTTGTAGAGAGACCAATTTAAAAATCACACAACACCAGGTTATAGTCCAACAGGTTTAATTGGATGCACTAGCTTTCTGAGCGCTGCTCCTTCATCAGGGGGTTGTGGAGTACATAATTGTAAGTCACAGAATTTATAGCAAAAGCTTACATGTGATGTAACAGAAATTATACTCTGAAAAATACCTTGATTGTTTGTTATGTCTCTCATCTGTTAGAATGACCATGGTAGCTTCACTTCTTTCATATGTAAATCACAATACTCCTTTTAAAAGTTACATTCTCAGGTTAACAATTGGTGTCAGGCCAGATAAGATGTTGAAGGTATTAGTCCCCTCTGTTCTGTTGTGTGTGCCATAACGTTTAGACTGATACTAATCTAAAATATGAGTTAACAGAATCTTACATGGATTCATGCAGTTTTTGAGCAAAATACAATGTAACTCTGCAAATACAAATTCACCCCAAAAACCCATATCTGCATGTGGGTTTTTGTATGTGTGTGTGTGTGTCTGGGGTGAGGGGTTGTGAGTGTCTGTGTGAGAGAGTGTATATGTATGAGGGTAAAGGAGTCTAAGTCTGTGAGAGGGTGCATGTGTGAGTTGGGAGTGTGTGTGGCTGTAGGAGTGTGTGTGTGTCTGGGGTGGGGGGTTGTGAGTGTCTGTGGGAGAGAGTGTATATGTGTGTGTGAGTGTAAAG
>NC_057712.1:91629035-91644415 GCF_004010195.1 Chiloscyllium plagiosum
TGTGTGTGTGTGTGTAGGAGTGTCTGTGTGTGTAGGAGTGTCTGTGTATAGGAGTGTCTGTGTGTGTGTATAGTGCAATGGTGGTCACCTTAACCCAAGGTCCCAGTTGAGGCCCTCCCAGAGATAGACAGACATCTCTTATTTTATTTATGATCTTCACCAAGTAAAAGAGGCAGGTCACAGTACCTGATCGCCATTACGTGCCTCTCATATTCCGCACTTTGTCTCATGTGACTTATGGCACTTAACAACTCAGAGATAATAATCTGCCAAGGAATCTGCATGGTCAGTTTGAAGGCAACTCACTGGATATTGTACTCGACACAAGTGATAGAAGAAGATGGCAGTGGAAGTGGTAAAAGGGGATTGAGAAGGGAAAGTCATCTCAAGTGATCTCAGGTTAGTAAGCTGGTGGAATCTGACTGCCAGCACTCAGCATGTAAAAGGAGAATCAATCCAGAGCATGGACATGAGCTAGGTCATTGGCAGAAGTCCCTTCTAGCTTCTAACACCTAGAGGATAAGGTGGAGGTGTCCAGCTCTCAGGGTGTGTGACGTACACTTCCAGAATATACAGCCCACTCTGAGAAAGGGCAGCTGAAGTTAAAATTGCAGCACAGTCACCAATGTCATGGGACATTATAACCTCTATAACATTCTGAAAGCCACAGCTAAAGTTACTAAAACTATAGAAATCAGTCTGACCTACTCTTTCAACCACCTATCAAAGCAGCTTCATTGAATGGTGACTGCCGTTAGGACTAATCTTGCTTTTGTTCCTACAAATAGCACAAGCACTTGATTCGGAAGTGAAGGGCCGGAGATGACTTACGATGGTGAAGTTTAAGTCTCCAGTGATTGAAATACTTTACTTTCTCCACTTCTGTAACTTCATTAGATCTAGTCAGCAGGAAAGTCAAGCTGAAGACACATCACTGAAAGTGTCACTTTCTGAAACAGGTCACTCGAAGTGTCTTGATACAAAGGCAGGCCCCAGCTGTGTTGCTGACAAGGACTTAAAGCACTTGCTTCTCTTTTACCCAGTTAATCCTGACTGACTGTAGCAAGGGATGTGCAAGATTGCAATCAGTTTTCTCAAGCCTCAAGCAACCAAACTATCAGTGCTTAGAGGGACAAAGAGAGGTGGTCTTTGAACAGTTATCAAGTAAAATGTACATAAAGCCAAGTCGGAGCATGAGTACTAATTGAAACCATTGGGCATCGATTAGCTTCTCTCCATCTCCTTCAAACACTGACAGCCCCCCATCCTCAAATTCAGACTCACTCAAGTGACTTTCTTCCTCTTTGTGAGTAGGGTACAAAAAGTATTCAAGCACACTTGTTTACCTCCCTTTGGGGCAAGAGGGACAATTTTATGTGGCCCTCTTATACACCAGTTCAGATGTCAGTCATTAACAAGATAATAAATTCTAGGTTAGTATTGACTCACATGAACACAACATCTATCATCAGCTATGGGCAGCAACGCACCTGACCTTGGTATGAGATGTCACCTGTACCAGCCTGGAAGGACCCCAGTGCAATAGATTTATAAGTATGTTTACATTCCCTGCTACAGGGAAATTCGGCATAAAGCTCCCAGCTAAGGGGTAACGTTTTCATGCAGAGGATGCTGCGTGTGTGGGATGACCTGTCTGAGGAAGTGGTGGAGGCTGGGACAGTTACAACATTTAAAAGTCATCAAGATGGGACATGAATAGGAAGGGTTTAGAGGGATGTGGGCGAAATGCTGGCAAATGAGATCAGATTAATTTAGGATATCTGTTTGGCATGGATGAGTTGGACCAAAGATCTTGTTTCGGTGCTGTACAACACTATGACTCTATGACTCCAATTCTCTTGTAAAACTATGGAATGGAATTAAACTGGAACAATAAAACTGAAACAGTCATAGAGTCGAGCAGCACAGATCTGGTGGTATCAGTATTCTGCCAGCGTTTGGCGGTGTCCTTATGCAGACTAGCGTCTGGGATTAACCCCTAGGGTTCATATCTGCTTTCTTCAAATTGGGTAACCTCCTGACTCAACTAATATTACAATGTCAGTGCCAGCTCTCACAGGCACGAGCATCTGCCATTCCCGATACAAGGTTAAACCATGGAGTTTCCTCCACATAGTTGTTTTGAAACCGCGACCACTCACCACAGCAACCTGGAAAAGACGTAATAAAAGTCTAGGGTATACATTTACATATGTTTGCGAACAGCTTTCCTGGAAAATCCACCATCATCAGGCAGCGTAAAAGTCCAGCCCAATACATAAACACTTCTGCATTTTAGAACTTTCCACTTTGAAATCAGACTGCGTGAAAAACGAAAGTGATTCTATTTCATCCAATTGGCACAACTGGACTTTCCTTTGTTCCTTCTCCCCATAATAGATCCAACTGTAAACAGAAGGATGAATCTTCCCGAAAGCTCTTAGATTTACAGCTAATAAGCCCAGGAGAGATGGTCAGCCCATAGCCAAAAATAGAAAAGCAAACATGTTTACCTAACAGACGGAAAGTCCGTGTGTGCTCTGTTCCCAAAGTTTACACAGGTAACTATAAACATATTTGTTTAAAGCAAACTGAACACATCTTTTATACAGACAAAGATCATAATTATAAAAGGATGTGTAAAAATACGTACTGGAGATATATGAGGAATTTAACTTGTTACAATGATTCTGGGTGAAAATCTGTTCTCTGGAATGTTATATTACGGGTCCCAGGACCAGTCAGAGTTGGCTTGTTCCAGTTAGAGTGCGAAAGTTGGCATCGGCGTTGTGAGATTAGGAAAGGGATGATCAGCCAGTGTTCCTGTTTTATTTTGTCTTCCTAAATATGATTTATTTGCAGGAACGTTTATAATATTTGTTAGGGTAAACAACAGGTTTTTTCAGCATGGGTCTTACTCAAAATTCAAATGTTCCAGTGAATATAATCCTCCCTTCCTTTAAGATAGACTGCTCGCATAGCTTGTACTTAACACCCAAATAACTAAGTGTTCTAAACCATAAAATATGGCTAGTATTCTGAAAATAGTGCTTAATGGTCGACTGCCTTTTTGTTACAGCAGCTTCTTTCTCAGGGCCTGTTGTGATATGATGTACATAAACTGCTGCCAATTCTTATCTCCCTCATCAGGCAAGGATGTGTTAGTCTCATGGTTTGTTAGGCAATCAGAATCAGTGGTAATAGAGTCAGGTAGATTGTCTTTCACCCCCGGTTTCAGGCTCCCTTGTCTCTTCTGCTGTAGAGGTGCCTACTAACATCTCTGAACAGGTTGATTAGAAAAATAGGTTAAATAGAAAATTAAGTTAAATTTAAATAAACCTGTATATGGTACAGCTTTCAAATAAATAACCCACATTATTGTTTCACCAAGTATTGTGTGTGATTAGCTAAGAGAAGAGTGTCACATGGTGGCAGTTTGTAGTGGCAAATGTGCTTTTGAAGATTAGATTGCAAAATATACAAGCCCTCACAATGCAGTAGAACAAAAGTGCTAGTATGAAAGTGGAACAACTATTACATCTCAGCATGTGTGAGTAATTCTGCAGTTTTGTAGGGGTACACACTGTCTTCATTCTGAGATTGTATCTCAGCCTGCTGCAGCCTGTGGGATTGTTCAAGTTTGACAGCACTCAAAACGCTAAAGCCTAACTTCTGCAAAGGCTAAACAGGAACAGAGATTAAACAACAGACTGGTTTATTTTAAGTAAAGCCTACAGACTGGAGATAGATCATTATCAGAATAGAAATTAAGTCAGTAAAATTCTGCACTCACTTCTTTGATTTAAACCAGTACAGCAACAAGCCTGAAGATAAAGGGATTGATGGATGGAAGTGCAAAATCAGTTAAATGCAGTTCATGTGAGAGAAGCTTGATGGCACAACAGCTAAAATGGCCTGCTTTATGACCAGACAATATATCTAAAAGCCAGAGTTTGAATTGCTTGGCATTCAAAATCAGCCATATATGGACAGGAATGCACGAGAAACTTGTTTGGAATGATCACACTAACAACTTGGCATATTTCTGAATGGAGGCAGTAGAAATGAAAAAAAAAATCAAGCATGCCGAATGAAGAGGAAGGCAAAGAGCAAGAGGTTAGTTGCCACACTGAAATGAGACATTTTGAGGCGAGCATTGTTATATGTACCATAAAGCTGGGGTGTGAGGTCCTGCCCCTGATGTGCCGTTGTCATCAGTAGATTAGTCTTCTCGATTTTTAGACTCCCCTTGAAGCAGCCTCTGAGCTGTATTGGCTTGGTTTATAAATGCAAAGGGTCTGACACCTATCTGAGAACTGTTCTGCAGTATTTGACACAAATTAGGTCATGCCTGTGCCATGCGAACTCTAACTAGCCGAGGGCAGAGTGGGGAGGGGAGCATTAGGGCTGCACAACCCACATAATTAAACAAGCTCCTGAATTAGTCAGAAGCCCAGATTTAGAATGGTTTTAGTATCATTGCCAATAAAATGTTGAGATATGGCAATCACTGTTTCTGTCAAATGATCTTCCCAATTCTAAAATGGTTAATCAGCAGATGACAGTAAAACAAAAGTTAGCTTTTTATTTTAAAGCTTATACTTGTGCAGATATACTATATAGAATCCATGTACTGTGCACATGTAAATAAAGAGCAACAAGATGAAGGGAAACCAGCCTCTATGCAATTATTTCAGGTACCGAGTTGGATGATTAACCATGATCATATTGAATGGCAAAGCAGGCTTGAAGGGTTGAATGACCTACTCTTTCTCCTATTTTCTATGTTTTGACAGGATAGATAAACAGCAATTTGCAGTTGGGGAGTTAGATTAATGGGGCAGTTGTTATATTTTGTTACAATAGGCCAAATGACTTTCTTCAATATATGATACGTCTGAGTCTTGACTTAAAGAAAATGTCTCATTGCCTTTGGTTTTTTTGAGTGATATATGTGTTACAAATACTCACACTTAACCTGCAGGTCATACAAAACAACACCCAAAATAAAAAGAATAATTTAAAGTTACCCGAGGTGTAAAGAAGTAGTGTGTCATTTACTTTAGGAATTAAACAAACTAGCATTTTTGTTTTGTAATAAACCTGTGATTTTATATTTTTTTTAACCCAATTTTTGTAACACCAGTGTAGTGTTGTATTTTCCATGAAGTTAACCTCTGTATTAATGCAAAGGTAAATTTTTAGCTAACAATATTATAGTGACACCAAGTGGCTTTTTATGGTATAATGAATGACTACTTAGATCCATAGCACACAACTTGGCACTTTCAAACATTTACCCTACTTTTGTGACCAAAGGTGTAGAAACAGGTATAGGCCATTCAGTCCATTGAGCCTGTTCCACCATTCAATCACATAATGATTGGTCTGAAACAAATCTTATTGATCCATCTTTAATCCAAAACCTAGGTTTCATGGCATGGGGCTGGCAGGGGGAAGAGGCAGATAGAACAAAATGGAAGAATTGGGAGAGAGTAGAGGGAGAGAGAGATTAAACTACAAAGATGTCATGAAACAAAAAGCAAAGTGAGTGGGAGTATACATTGTGTCAAAACGTTTCATCTTGCAGTCACAAGAATACGAATGTAAAGGGAAAGCAACATTTATACTGTATGAGAGGAAAACGTTGGTTTAATGGCAAGCGGATTTTAATTGGTAGAGGACTTGCCTTGGGGAATGCACTAGCTAGATGATGACGAGCAGTAAACTGTCAAGCTTTGTTTAAATTTTAAACCAAGTATGTTGGCTCTGATTGGTCAAGGCATTGACCTGAGAAATCATCCACAGAATGGCTGACCCCTATTTTGCTGAGTTGAAACAATTGCAATGTAAGTCCATGTTCTTTCTGTCTGTATAGGACAGGGCTGTGTGCATTAATGTACATAGCAAGTATGCCACACTTTGAGCATGATTGACAATTTAACATTAGTTGTCAGTGTAACTTTTTTGTAAATGCAGGATTATTTAGTAAATGCTGTCAAATTGCAGAATGACATCTAATGTTGGTGATGGCTTTGAGCTTTGGAAGTGTGGCCAGGTTGGACATGGTGAGCTTGGCTACGGCTGGTTGTGACAACCAAAGCGATACACTGTTTAATACAACCTGCTGGCTGCTGGAATGTACAGCCTGTGTACCTAGCATCACACCAGCACCAGCATTAACCCCATGCTTGAAAATCTCCAGAGGATGATGCATGTATAGAATGAGCTGCCATGTATGGCGTACAATCACAACATTTAAAAGACATTTGGATGGGTACATGAATAGGAAGGGTTTAGATGGATATGGCCAAATGCAAGCAAACAGAACTAGATCAGTTTAGGATTTCTGTCTGGCACAGACAAGTTGGTCTGAAAGGTCTACTTCTGTGCTGTATAATTCTGTGATTCTTTGACTCACCACTGCTTTCTGAAGGACCCTGTTCAAGTTGCCAGTCACCTGCCAGCATGTGCCTCATTCAGAGCCTACCTAAGGGAGCAGCATTCAGAAAGGGAGAACCATTGAAAGTAGTTTCCTCCCCTTATAATGGACACCTTACCCTCATTTGTCAGTGACTCCACCCATCCCCATAAACCTCATCCTGTCCCATTAACCTCTCTCTCCAGAGATCCAGCAAATGGGAATGGGACTAGATTAATTTAGAATATCTGGTCAGCACGGACGAGTTGGACTGAAAGGTCTGTTTCTGTGCTGTACAATTCTATGACTCTCTGGACTATCTCTGCTGCCCCTGTGTTACCAGCAAAAGCCATCATTCAGAGTGGCCATGCTGGTACAGTGCTTGTTCAGAGAACCAGTGCAGACATGATTGGTCAAATCTTCTGTCATGTTAGCTAAATTCAGTATCGGGCATGGATGTGTTGTCACTTCCACTGGGAGGGCAGATCAGGCTTCACTTGTGCAATTTTCAGTCTCAGCTTATTACATGCACAAATAACACAGCAAGTCCTGCAGTGGAAGTGGGTAGGAAGCTGTCACTGCAACATTATGCTATCAGAACACTTGACATTGAGAGGTTAATTAAAGGACTCTGAACAGTAATTCTGTCACTGCAAGACAACAGCATTATGTCGGCCTGTGTTGAAACTGCTCCAGTCCCTGGAGATGCTAAAGGCATGATAGAACATGGCCCCATAGTTCTGCAACGCCTCACTGCATCAGAGCTAGTCAACTTCAGAGATTATGTCCCACCTTAATAAGATACTAAATGCGAACAAGTGACAGGGATTTCTCCATGCAGCACTTTCTTTGCAGCTGTTCCTCTGTTCCTGCCTCAGACAACACGAGATGCACTTCATCTCAAACTACTCTGCAGCTCTCGGCCTTGCTGGGCTTTCAATGTTGTGAGTCCACTGAGTCATGGAGCAAAAGGGAACTCAGTGAGGAGCTCAAGATTGTTCTCATGTGGACAATTCATTAACTTAGTCCATGGAACACTGCAGTAATCCTTCCAACCCGCAAACTCCTTCCTCTCAATTCAACTCTTCACTATTAGTAAGATACTGCATTTGGAGCTGGAGAAAGATGCAAAAGTGTGTATCACTTTTCGAAGCAGATCAACCACATTGTATCCTCAGCCTCTCAGCTACTAATTCCCTCTCCCCCATTAGCGTTGACTGTCTTCATTTTAGGAGCAAACTTCCCTTTCTCATTCTTGATCTTTCTCATTCCTACCTATGCTCCAGGCTGAGACAACACCCTGACTACCCTGACTGATATTGAAGCCACCTCCTCATTCACCGTGAGGGATCTCTCCACCATGAGATTTTCACTTATCATCTCTGACCCTGCAGCTCCTATTCTACCACCTCCCATTCCCCTCACCCCAGGATTGTCACTACTCCAGTTACTCAACACCCACCATTTAATCCTCAGGAACCGCCCTTTGATATTTCTCACCCTGCCCTGTGGGTACAATACTCAATCCCCACCCTGCCTGTGAAACCCCTCACATCTAGAGTTGAAGCATTCACATTCACATACAACTCTCCACCTTTCCCCACTGACCCTTCCATCCTGGGCCAGAATCCTTATCCTGTGCCCATTAAACTCCCCTTTCTTTCTCAGTTATCCTCCATACCCCTGCAACTTAGACTATTGAACACGTTTTCAATTACTGAACAACTCTGCAAAGAGTATAAAGCATCTACTCATTCCAAAGTCATCGAACCTTGTCTGTTGCACAAGTCTGTTATGAAATCTTGAATCTGAAAGCACTTATTTAGACCTTAATTACAAGGGTGAACTTTTTAGATAGTGATAACTGCGCACTAACAGTCTTCAACTTCCTTCAGCTGAATTTAATATCTGAGACCTTTCATGGGCGATGGCTGGCATGATCAGCTGATCAAAGATTGAAGCAAGTCCAGGAAACCAATGGGGAATAAATGGAACCATCTGCACTTAAATGCCTATTTTATCTCAAGACATGGAAACCAGGCAATGTAGTTCACATCAACACATTTGCATCTCTGGTTTTAATTCACATATGTCTGGTAATTTCACATATTGGTATATAAAAGGTTTGCCTGCCAGTTAGCCAGCTTTGAGAGGTAATGCAGCCAAATTCAGGCGTACGCACAGAGCTATATTTAAACCACTGCTTTGGAGTAGCACAGCAGAGAGAAAGAAAAATACATTTGTCATGATATGAGCTGGAAATCTCTCTCTTTCCATTTCTCTTAGACTCTCTGAAGGTAATGTAAGTGTATAAACAGGCTGGGGAAGGAAACATGCACCAAGAATTTGGTGATCATACAAACTTCATTGGCATTGAGGATACTATTCAACAATTAATTAGCTGTGCTCTCAGATTAAAATTTTGACACCACAAGACTTTTGAACTGCATAACCTTTAGTCTTCTTGTCTATCTCTCATTTTTAAACCAACTACTTGTCTTTGCATGTGTATTTGATGACAGGGTATATTATTTTTTTCCATGGTCGGCAACAAAACTCTAACTGACTTAATAAAAGGATATTATTGTCTACTTCATTTTGATCTCGTTAACAGCTCTCTATTTGAAGTGTAACGCTGCATGATAATGACTGAGACTGTGTTTTAGAAGAGGGGACCAAAATTATCTACCCCCAAGTGGTTTATAATAAGTTTAATTTTAGTGAGTTGGCCTTTAAAAGAGAATGCATATGTATTTGTCACACATGGTCTGTATGATGCACTGTGTGGTGTATTCTACGTTGCTGTAGCCTAGTAGCAAAATTAATTATTAACAAAGTCCCAGAAATGTCTCAATGGTTTCACACCTGCCAAAGCTTAACTATAAGCAGCTGGAAAACTACTTTCAAAGTTTAAATAGCAGTTTTGAATGGTTGACCTGAAAGGTTAACTGAGTTTCTCCATTCAGAGATGCTGCCTGTTTAATTTTGGTGTTTGACGATTTCAATTCATGCACATTATGAAGTGACTGAATTTGCTGTTCCCTGAAATAGCTTGAAATGAGCCTGAAATATAGAGCCCAGAACTTTAGACACTTTCGTCACTGTTACAATGTTGTTGTGATACCTCAAGTTATGTGCAGGTTAAGATTTAATGCACCTCCATCACTGTCTGTTTCTTGAAGACAGGCCTGCAAATATAATTTTCCAAGACATTGGCAGATAGGTTTGGCGAGAAATGTGCAGATATTGCTATCTCTGGCTAAAAGGATTGTCCAGATCGTCTTGTACGTTTTCTCCAATCCTCTTCTCTTCTCGAAAACAACTGAAGAAAAAAATTAATCTGACAGAATTTGCAATGGCTGCATTTTCAGCTGGCGCAATCTAACCACTTGTTGCAAAATCTTAAAAAGTAAAATTGCAAGAAGAAAATAATTGCTACCACAAAAATTCCAAACAGAAAGTCCAAAACTAAACATGCTTCCCCCAAAAGAATCAAGAAGTTGTTAATAACTGACATTAACAACTCACAATATGTTATAAAGTCATACAGCACAGAAGAGGCCCTTTAACCTATCGGGTCTGTGCTGACATATCTGCAGTAGTCCCTCTTTCCAGCACTTAGTCCACAGCCTTGAATGTGACATTCCAAGGGCTCATCAACGTACTTTTTAAAGTTTGCGAGGTTTTCCACCTCAACTATCATCCCAGGCAATGTATTCCAGTTTCCCACCACTCTCCTGGAGAGGAAACTTTTTCTCAAATTCCCTCTAAACCTCCTGCCCTTCACCTTAAAATTACACACGTTCGTTGTTCACCCATGAACTAAGCTGCTTCCTATCAGCCCTAACCACAACCCTCATAATCTTATACACTTTAATCAGCTCTCCCTTCTCTCCACCAAAGAAAACAACCTGAGCCAATCCAGCCTACCTTCACAGCAAAAATGCTCCAAACCCAGGCAACATCCTAGTGAATCTCCTCTGTACCGCCTCCAGAGCAATCACATCCTTCCTATAATGTGTCTGACTTCACAGAATCCCTACAGTGTGGGATTCGGCCCAACAAATCCACACATTTTAGTATTTAAATGAAGATTTTAGCAAATGGAAGATTTAATATCGTGTGAACATGGGAAAAATCATGACTCGTCCTTTGCAAACAATTCTCAAGTTGGCAAGCTAGAAAATAAACCCTTAAGTCTAATATGCTCCCTAGAGATTCTCAGTCAATACATTTTATTTTAAAGATATTACCAAAGGAATGATGATCCCAGAAACCCTGTAATCAGCTCAGCAAGTTGATGGTGGAGGTTTTATAAACCTCGTGGGTTTATTACACTTGCATGAGATTTTTAATGACAATTCAGTGACTGCAGTAGTTCATGGTGTTTAAGTAAAAGTTGTGATGTTTCTGTGGTTTTACCTTGCTGATTTGAGGCTGCCTTGGGGTTTGACAGTGTGAAAATATCTCCCGGATGTGTCTCTTATGTTTTCACACCCACCAAAGCTTAGCTGTAAGCAGCCAGAAAATTACTTTTGAAGTTTAGGTAACAGTCTTGAACAGCTAATTTTCCTTTACGCGTGGACCAAATTTTTGTTGGCACTGAGGTTTGGGGGGTGGGGAGGCTGGGAGGAGGTTGGAAGAATACATGATGGGAAACTGTTAAACTGAATCCTACTCACCTTTTCAAGTTTTCTGGTGCCACTGCTAGTGAATGCCAGAATTGCACAGCCAAATGGGACTTACATATTTACATGAAGCAGTGTTGATGATGTGGTGACATTGTACAACCCACATCCTGTCAATACTGCTGGACTTTAATCACACCTGTATAAAATGGGTGTCTGAGGTTATTAGATGCTAAGAAAGAGCCAAGTATGTGGGTGTTGCTTTTAATTGTGTATCCCCTTGTGGAAGTTTATGATCTATGCGCTCTTAAACTTCGCCTCATGTTACTGATGGATACTACATATGTATTTGGAGCACACTAGCTATTGCTTTTCCTCAGAAGCCTCAAAATACTGAGATGGCCCCATTTTCAAGCAACTGGATCTGGAGATGAACTCTTTTTCAGACTATACCTTTTATACTACTACCTGATGCTGCATACTTCCTGACACATTCATAGATTTTTGAGGAGATGGGTAGGATGATACACATCAACTGACGTCCTGAGAGTTAGCAGTCTAATGTATGGGCATTCTGCCATGCCACAGGTACTGGATACTCATTCTGTATGAGCACTGTTTGGTGGGAAATTAGCTATACGTTAGAATCAGAGCAGCAAGGCTTCTAGAAATGGTTGTCTGAAACTGGTCACTAAGTCTGGAGAAGCATCGGGAATCAGTCCCATTGCCATTCATTCCAGATGCTCTGAGTATCCTTGACCGTCTCTAACATTTTTGCCTCCACTAGAGACTAACCTGAAGTTTTAGGACAAGCGGGCACCACGTAAAGGAGCTGCCATCAATACAAGGTTAATCTGTTATGTTCCTGAATTTATGGCACTCTGCACATGAAGTTAAGATCATTTACTTATTTAATACTTTTATTCATTGAGGAGAGGTGGGCTTTGCTGACTGGACCAGTTTTATTACCCATCTCTATTTGCCCATGAGATGGTGGTGGTCAGCTACCTTTTTGAACCGCTGCAGTCTATTTGAGGTAGGTACACCCACACAATGCTGTGAGGGAGGGAATTCTAGGACTTCAACCAGTGACAGTAAACACTGATATATTTCCAAGTCAGGATGGTGTGTAGTTTGGAGGGGGATTTGCAGGTAGTGGTATTGCCATGTATTTGCTGCTCCTGTCCTTCTAGATGAAAATGTGTTCAGCCATGACTTGATATCTTGTGAAGTTAATTGTATTGGCTGATGACTTTTATCTGTGATGCTGGTGGTCTTTGATGGAAGCCAAAGTACATTATTTGCTCTCAGTACTGCTAAAGGTTGTGGAAATGCTTCAGCCTTATCTTTTGTACTGATGCTTCAGCCTTATCTTTTGTACTGATGTGTCGGGCTTCCCCATCATTGAAGATGGCAAGATTTGTGGAGCCTCTTCCTTCAGTGAACTGTTTGGTTGTCCACCACTATTCACAATTCGACGTGAGAGGACTGCAGAGCTTTGATCTAATCCACTGGTTGTGGGGTCGATCACTTATGCTTTTCTACAGGCAAGTAATGCTGTGTTGTAGTTTCGTCAGGTTGATATCTCATTCTTAGGACTGGTGCTTCTCCTTGCATTCCCTCCTGCACCCTACATTGAATCAACATTTACATCCTGGCTTCATGGTAATGACAGAATGAGGGATATGCCGGGCCATGAATTTCCCGTTGCTCCTCATGGACCTTGCATTGTTAAATCAGTTCAGTTCGTGGTACTTGGTGATTATGTCAAACATAATGAAGGGTATACTCAATCTGAAGACTGGACTTGGTCTCTACAGGAACTATGCAGTGGTCTGTCCTCCTAATACTGTCATGGACAGATGCATCAGTGGCAGGCTGTTTTGGAAAATGTAGGGGGTGATGGACTCTCAGGTGAATGTAACACGAACAGCCAGGTTTCTGGTACTGAGAATGGCTCTAATATAGTGAGGGGTACATCAGGTTCCAAGCCATTGATTGTGATATCCGACTCTCTAGTCAGAGGCACAGACTGACGTTTCTGTAGCCAGCAGTGAAAAATCAGAATGGTGTGTTGCCTCCCTTGTGCCTGGATCAAGGATGTCTCAGAGAGGATGCAGAATGTTCACAAATGGAAGAGGGAGGAGGTCATTGGACACATTGTAATCAACTACATAGGGAGGGAAAAGGATGAAGGGAGAATATAGAAAGTTAGGCAGGAATTTAAAAAGGAGGTCCTCGAGGGTAGTAATATCCGGATTATTCCCGGTACTATGAGCTAGTGAGGGTAGGAATAGAAGGATAGAGCACATGAATGTGTGGCTGAGGAGCTCGTGCAGGGGAGAAGGGCTCACATTTTTGGATCATTGGAATCTCTTCTGGGTTAGAAGTGACCTGTACAAGAATAATAGACTGCACTTAAATTGGACTAATGTACTGGCAGGGAGATTTGCTAGAGCTGCTTGGGAACATTTCAACTAGTAAGGTCGGAGGGGTGGGGGGTCCCAGGGAAATAGTGGGGAAAGAGATCAATCTGAGACTGGTACATTAAACTGCATTTATTTCAATGCAAGAGATCTAACATGGAAGGCAGACAAACTCAGGGCATGATTTGAAACATGGGACTGGGATATCATAGCAATTACAGAGACGTGGTTCAGAGATGGACAGCACTGGCAGTTTAATTATCCAGGATACAAATGCTATAGGAAGGATAGAAAGGAGGGGAGGGGTTGGGGGTTGGGTGGGGGGTGTGGTGCAGTGAGAGAGGGGAGGGAGTGATGTTTTTGATAAGGGATAGCATTACAGCTGTACTCAGGGAGGATATCCCTGGTAATACATCCAGGGAAGTTATTGTAGGTGGAACTGAGAACTGAGAAAGAGATGATCATCTTATTGGGATTATACTATAGACCCCACAATAGTCAGCAGGAAATTGAGAAACAAATATGTAAGGAGATCTTAGTTATCTGTAAGAATAATAGGATAATTATGGTAGGGGATTTTAATTTTCCAAATATCAACTGGGATGGCCATAGTTTTAAGGGTTTAGATGGAGAGGAATTTGTTAAATGTGTACAAGAAAATTTTCTGATTCAGTATGTGGATGTACCTACTAGAAAAGGTGTAAAACTTGACCGACTCTTAGGAAATAAGGGCGGGCAGGTGATAGAGGGGTCAGTGGGGGAGCACTTTGGGACCAGCGACCATAATTCTATTAGTTTTAAAATAATGATGATAAAGGATGGACCTGATCTAAAAGTTGAAGTTATAAATTGGGAGAAGGATAATTTTGATGGTATAAGGCAAGAACTTTCAAAAGTAGGTAAAGGGGTGGCTGGAAAATGGGAAGCCTTCAAAAATGAGACAACGAGAGTCCAGAGACAGTATATTCCTGTTTGGGTGAAATGAAAGGCTGGTTGGTATAGGAAATACTGAATGACTAGAGAAATTGAGGTTTTGGTTAAGAAAAAGAAGGAAGCATATGTAAGGTATAGACAGCAGAGATCGAGTGAATCCTTAGAAGAGTCTAAAGGC
This sequence comes from Chiloscyllium plagiosum, assembly GCF_004010195.1. Taxonomy (NCBI): domain Eukaryota; kingdom Metazoa; phylum Chordata; class Chondrichthyes; order Orectolobiformes; family Hemiscylliidae; genus Chiloscyllium; species Chiloscyllium plagiosum. The sequence continues at coordinate 91,643,622 of NC_057712.1, forward strand.
AGTAGGAGTATATGAAAGAGGGAAATCAGGAGGGCAAAAAGGGGACACGCGATAGTTTTGGCAAATAGGGTTAAGGAGAATCCAAAGGGATTTTATAAATATATTAAGGAGGGGAAAGATATAAAAGAGACCTAAGGGGCAACGTTTTCACACAGTGGGTGGTACGTGTATGGAATGAGTTGGCAGAGGAAGTGGTGGAGGCTGGTACAACTGCAACATTTAAAAGGATGAATAGAAAGAGTTTGGAGGGATATGGGCCAGGTGCTAGCAGGTGGGACTAGGTTGGGTTGGGATATCTGGTCGGCATGGACGCGTCTTTTTCCATGCTGTTCATCTCTATGACTATGACTCTATGGCAAAAGGGTAATTAGGGAGAGAATAGGGGCCCCTCAAAGATCAGCAAGGCAGCCTATGTGTGGAACCACAGGAGATGAGAAAGACACTAAATGAGTTTTTTGCATCAGTATTTACTCTGGAGAAGGACATGGAAGATATAGAATGTGGGGAAATAGATGGTGACATCTTGAAAAATGTCTGTGTTGCAGAGGAGGTAGTGCTGGATGTCTTGAAATGCATAGAAGTGGATATATCCCCAGGACCTGATCAGGTGTACCCTAGAATTGCGGAGCGTTTCAGAGAACACCTCTGGGACACCCGGACCAACCAACCCAACCACCCTGTAGCCCAACATTTCAATTCCCCCTCCCACTCCACCAAGGATATGCAGGTCTTTGGAATCCTCCATCGTCAGACCACAACAAAACAACGGTTGGAGGAAGAACGCCTCATCCTCC
>NC_057712.1:91644454-91645655 GCF_004010195.1 Chiloscyllium plagiosum
CTGAAGAAGAGCTTATGCCCGAAACGTCGATTCTCCTGTTCCCTGGATGCTGCCTGACCTGCTGCGCTTTTCCAGCAACACATTTCCAGCTCTGATCTCCAGCATCTGCAGACCTCACTTTCTCCTCCTAGAATTCCATGGGAAGCTTGGGAAGTGATTGCTGGGCTTCTTGCTGAGATATTTGTGCCATTGATATTCATAGGTGAGGTGCCAGAAGACTGGAGGTTGGCTAATGTGGTGCCACTATTTAAGAAAGGTGGTAAGGACAAGCCAGGAAACAATAGACCAGTGAGCCTGATGTCAGTGGTGGGCAAGTTGTTGGAGAGAATCCTGAGGGACAGATGTACATGAATTTGGAAAGGCAAGGACTGATTAGGGATAGTCAACATGGCTTTGTGCATGGGATATCATTCTCACAAAAGTGGTTGCATTTTTTGAAGAAGTAACAAAGAGGATTGATGAAGGAAGACTGAATGTTGTGATCTACATGGACTTCAGTAAGGCATTCTACAAGGTTTCTCATGGTAGACCGGTTAGCAAGGTTAGATCTCATGGAACACCGGGAGAACTGGCCATTTAGACACAGAACTGGCTTGAAGGTAGAAGACAGAGGGTGGTGGTGGAGGGTTACTTTTCATACTGAAGGCCTGTGACCAGTGGAGTGCCACAAGGATCGATGCTGGGTCCACTGCTTTTTTTTCATTTATATAAATAATTTGGATGTGAGCATAAGAGATATAGTTAGTAAGTTTGCAGATGACATCAAAATTGGAGATGCAGTGGACAGCGAAGAAGGTTACTTCAGAGTACAACAGGGTCTTGGTCAGATGGGCCAGTGGGCTGAGGAGTGGCAGATAGAGTTTAATTTAGGTAAATGTGAGGTGCTGCATTTTGGAAAGGCAAATCAGAGCAGGACTTATACACTTAATGGGAAGGTCCTAGGGAGTGCAGTGAACAAAGAGACCTTGGAGTGCAGGTCCATAGCTCCTTGAAAGTGGAGTCACAGATAGATAGGATTGTGAAGAAGGCGAGGTAAAAACAATGACTGCAGATGCTGGAAACCAGATTCTGGATCAGTGGTGCTGGAAGAGCACAGCTATTCAGGCAGCATCCAAGGAGCTTCAGCAAAATCGACGTTTCGGACAAAAGCCCTTCATCAGGAATAAAGGCAGAGAGCCTGAAGCATGGAGAGATAAGCTAG
>NC_057712.1:91649108-91653336 GCF_004010195.1 Chiloscyllium plagiosum
GAGTCCGTGTGGGATGAGGTGGTTACGGAGACAGGCATTGAGGAAGCAAACGTGGCTGTGGTAGCGGGTTTGTTTCAGGACATGGTTGAAGAGTTTCAGGGCTGAGGAAATGACCTGGGAGTTGCAGTGGGAGAGAGACTCCCTGAGATTCTTGTAGAGAGAGGAGGAAAACTTCTTCAAGGCAGGCATCCTTGCAAGAGGATTCGCAGTAGGGTTAAAATCAACGAGGTAAAAACAATGACTGCAGATGCTGGAAACCAGATTCTGGATCAGTGGTGCTGGAAGAGCACAGCAATTCAGGCAGCATCCGACAAGCAGCAAAATCGACGTTTCGGGCAAAAGCCCGTTTGGTATGCTTTCCTTTATTGGTCAGAATATTGAGTACAGGAGTTGGGAGGTCATGTTACAGCTGTACAGGACATTGTTTAGGCCACTTTTAGAATATTGTGTGCAATTCTGCCTTACCACCCATCGGTAAGATGTTGTAAAACTTGAAAGGGTTCAGAAAAGATTTACCAGCATGTTGCCAAGGTTGGAGGTTTTGAGCTGCACGAATAGACTGGGGCTGTTTTCCCTAGAATGTTGGAGGCTGAGGGGTGCTTTTACAGATGTTTATAAAATCATGAGGGGCATGGATAGAGTAAATTGACAAGATCTTTTCCCTGGAGTGGGAGATTCCAGAACTAAAGCGCCTAGCTTTAGGGTGAGAGGGGAAAGTTTTCAAAAGGACCTAAGAGGTAAATTTTTCATGCAGATGGTGGTGCATGTATGGAATGAGGGGCCAGAGGAAGTGGTGGATCCTGCTACAATTACAATATTTAAAAGGCATCTAGATGGGTATATGAATAGGAAGGGTTTCAATAGATAAGGGCCAAGTGCTGGCAAATAGGACGCGATTAGGTTAGGATATCTGGTCGGCATGGACGAGTTGGACCGAGGGGTCTGTTTCCATGCTGTACATCTCTTTGGCTCTATGAATGGTGAAGATGAGGTTAAGTATATTTTTCTTTAATTTATTTTCCTCACCACATGCTGTAGACTCAGTTTAGCATCTGTTTCCTTTAGGACTTGACGAACTCAGTCGGTAACGATGCAGCTGAGCCACTCTTGGTCTTGGACATTGAAATCTCCCACCCAGAGTAGATTCTGTGTTCTTGTCATTCTCAGTGTTTCCTCCTCTATATTCAACATAGAGGCGTACTAATTCACCAGCCGAGGAGGTGATAATTACCAGGAGGTTTCCTTGCCCATGTCTGACCTGATACCATAGGACCTCATGGGGTCTGGTGGCAATGTTTAGGATTCCCAGGGTAATTCATTCCTGAATGAAAATCACTTTGCCACCACCTCCTCCAGCATATCCTCCTGGTGGGACAGGCCATACCCAGGGCTGGCGATGTGGTGTCTGGGTGATTGTGTGTGAGATATGATTCCGTATGACTATGTCAGACTGTTGCTTGACTAGTCTCGCCCCACATTAGTAACGAGGAAATTACAGAATCAACAGGGCTTTTTTTGGCATTGTCATTTCAGTGTCTTAGTTGATGTCAGGTTTCATTTGTTTTTTTTTCCTTTGTAGTGTTTAATAAAACTAAATGGCTTGCTAGTTTATTTCAGAGTGTAAGTAAGAGTTACCCACATTGCTGTTTGCCTGGAGTTACAAATAATCCAGACCAGGTAAGGATGTCAGATTTTCTTCCGTAAATAGCATTGGTGATGAAATGGATTTTTACAATTTCATGATCATCATCAGACTTTGAGTTCCAGTTTATATTTTTTGAATTCAAATTCTGTTGTGTCGTTGAACAAGGATTTCCAGATCATTACCTGGTTCTCTGGATTAGTAGTCCAGTAACAATTCCACTATACTATCACCTCCAAGCCTTTATCACATGTCTGAAGAACCTTAATTCACTTGTAATGGAGTGCAGTAGAGTACATATCACTGATATCTCAATCATCACCCTAATCTACCATCTTAAGCATTTACAATAGAGTGGCATTAGTGTGTACCATCTACAACAATTCAAAGGTTTCTTCAAAATGACCTTTCTTTAAACCCATGACCTCCACTACCTAAAAGTTAAAGGTAGCAAACATATGGGCACGCCACTTTCAACAAGTTCCCCTGCAAGACATACACCATTCTGATTTGAAACTATATACGTTGCAGCTTGTACATAAGTCATTCCCAAACTCTCAGAGTCCTGAGTTAACAGCACTTATACTGCACACTGTTCAACAATGATGTGGAGGTGCCAGTAATGGACTGGGGAGGACAAAGTTAAAAATCAGACAACACCAAATTAAGGTTGAACAGGTTTATTTGGAAGTACTAGCTTTCAGACCACTGCTTGATGAAGAACTTGTTGAACTATAACCTGGTGTTGTCTGATTTTTAACACAGTTTAACTAGGCAGTGAAACATAACACCGTCAGGGTCAATGACAGGTGAACAAGAAATATTAACCTTATCCAGCAGCAACACTGTGATCCTGCAAATGTATAAACAGAGAAACTGGTAAACGAGATCTTCTTCTATTATAAGAAAACTGAGTTGCATTGGTTATGACAACATGCTTTATATCAAAAAATGACTTTGGAATTGGGGAGTTGGGAACACAATTTTTTTAATGTAAGATCAAAGCCCTATTTTAAAGGGTTGAGTCACAGTCAAAGATGACTGCACGTTTGTATGACTGCATTGCAAAAAACCTTGAAATGAATACAATCTCTCTGACTGCTGCTCTGAACAATGGCCTTGATAGGGATTGAATGGGGGAGGCATCATCAATCCCATAACCACAGTATCCAGGCAATCACTTGGGAACTCAAATGGTGGAAACAAACCAGGATGCACTTCGACAATGGGGCACTGACTGTGTCAAGAAGAGACATCATTTCAACATGTAAATTAGACAATTAGAATGCACTAGCCGTGGCCTTATTTGAGTCATTGGGAGAAAGATCTGGAGACCTCTGGAGAGAGGTCATATGATAAGCCAACTATCACTGTGTATAAACACTAGTTTTCTCTGCACAACTGGACACAGAAGGAACAAGTCCCTGAGTACATTTCTTATCTCCATCTCTCCACCCAACTTCCAAATTTTCAAACTCCGTGAACTAGTGTTTACAACTCAGGAGCCACTGAAATGCACTTTAAAAAATAAACTCAGCTTCAGATGTCTCTGAAAAAATAGATAAGTTGTCTGCATCTTTAAACCACCTCAACATGAAAAACAGAAGGCTCACCAAATCAACACAGCAGAACCATTGAATTCAGCCTGAGGACAGTCAAATAGACAGTCAAATCTTTAAGTATCATATACTCCCTCAATTTTACTGGACTCAATTTAATCTGTCCTCTCCTATCTGTAATCTATGTGTGCCTATGTGTGCATGTGAAAGTCAGAGCATTTATAAAGTTAGTTTATTTAGTCAAAGTTAAATCCAATAAAATTACTAGCTTCTGTTTATAAAAAAACTCAAGAAACCGGTCTAATTGTGTACTTTATGATCACCTCACGTGCACAGTTAAACACACATTGAATTGGCAAGCATGTCCTTTCAAAAATCTTGATGTGCTCAAATGAGAAGGGAAGCCTGTGATGTCACAGCAAAGTTTTAAAAAAATCACACGACACCAGGTTATAGTCCAAGAGGTTTATTTGGAAGCACTAGCTTTCGGAGTGCTGCTCCTTCATCAGGTGGTTGTGGAATAGGACCATAAGACACAGAATTTATAGCAAAAGATTACAGTGTCATGCAAGTAAAATGCTATATTTAACAAACCTTGATTGTTGTTAAGTCTTTCATCTTTTAGAATGGGTTACAGGCTTTGGTTCATTAATACTGAAAAATGTGTTGCTGGAAAAGCGCAGCAGGTCAGGCAGCATCCAAGGAGCAGGAGAATCGATGTTTCGGACATAAGCCCTTCTTCAGGAATGAGGAAGATGTGCCAAGCAGGCCAAGATAAAAGGTAGGGAGGAGGGACTTGGGGGAGGGGCGTTGGGAATGCGATAGGTGGAAAGAGGTTAAGGTGAGGGTGATAGGCCGGAGAGGGGGTGGGGGCGGAGAGGTCGGGAAGAAGATTGCAGGTCAAGAAGATGGTGCTGAGTCCAAGGGTTAGGACTGAGATAAGGTGGGGGGGAGGGGAAATGAGGAAGCTGGAGAAATCTGCATTCATCCCTTGTGGTTGGAGGGTTCCTAGGCGGAAGATGAGGTG
>NC_057712.1:91655038-91661569 GCF_004010195.1 Chiloscyllium plagiosum
CTGAGACAATGGGTCAGCCGGGGCAGTCAGGTTTGTGGATTTTGGGCAGGAGGTAGAAACGGGCAGTGCGGGGTTGTGGGACTATGAGGTTGGAGGCGGTGGATGGGAGATCCCCTGAGGTGATGAGGTTATGGATAAATTCCAGAACTGGGATAATTAATAATTACATATTAATGAACCGAAACCTGTGAAGCATTCTAAAAGATGAAAGACTTACAACAATCGAGGTTATATAATTTTACTTGCATGACACTGGAATCTTTTGCTATAAAGTCTGTATATTTTGGTCCTACTCCAAAACTACCTGATAATTGAGCAGCACTCTGAAAGCTAGTGCTGCCAAATAAACTTGTTGGACTATAACGTGGTGTTGTGTGATTTTAACTTTGTCCAACATAGGCTCCTCCACATCATGTCACAGCAAAGGCAGTCATCCAGACGCCCATGAATTTAGATCCCATGTGGCCACTAATAGAAATTAAAATCATTAATTAGTTCTGTTAATTAATAACAATAAATAGAATTGAAAGCTGGTTTCAGTAATGGTCTTATGAAAGTGTTGTCACAAAAACTCATCTATTTCACAAATACCTTCAGGGAGAGAATTCTGTACTTGGTCTGACTAACATTTAACAGTCATAGAGATGTACCACACGGAATCAGACCCTTCGGTCCAACCCATCCATGCCGACCAGATATCCCAACCCAATCTAGTCCCACCTGCCGGCATCCGGCCCATATCCCTCCAAACCCTTCCTATTCATATACCCATGCAAATGCCTTTTAAATGTTGCAATTGTACCAGCCTCCACCACATCCTCTGGCAGCTCATTCCATACATGTACCACCGTCTGTGTGAAAAAGTTGCCCTTAGTTCTCTTTTATATCTTTCCCCTCTCACCCTAAACTTATGCCCTCTAGTTCTGGACTCCCCCATCCCAGGGAAAATACTTTCTCTATTTATCCTATCCATGCCCCTCATAATTTTGTAAATCTCTAAAAGGTCACCCATCAGCCTTCGATGCTCCAGGGAAAACAGCCCCAGCCTATTCAGTCTCTCCCTATAGCTCAAATCCTCCAACCCTGGCAACATCCTTATCTTTCTCTAACAAGGGCTGTGAGCCTAAGAAATGCTGTCCTTGTGAATGGTGCCCACATTCTATGTTTTTTTTTGTTCAAAGGCTCAACTGTACCATTTTCGAATATAAACTTCTGACAAATAGGAGTTGTGAAAGAGAGAAACCATTCCACCTCATTCCCATCTGATTGTAACACTGTAAGATTGTAAATTCTGAGAAAGAGTCACTCCACAGGAAATGTCAACTCTGACTTCTCTCCACAGATGCTGCCAAATCTGCTGAGCTTTTTCAGCAATTTCAGTTTTTGTTTCTGATTTTAAGATGCTCTGAATGTGTCCTTGGGTTTGCCGGTTAATGATGACCTTTGCCTGACTCAGACAGCGTCTGTCCTCCCTCACCACACACCCACACACCACCCCGCCCACAAACATCACACACACACGCACAAACCGCTCTGTGTGACTGCAGATTGGACACACTGGGTAGGCGTATGCCCAGTTTTAGTTGCTGGTAAAGTTTAAAAAAAACACTGAATTACCAACAAAACCGCGGCCCTGGGTTAGTGACTGAAACCCTACTTCTCCTTATTTTGCTGAGCTGAGCAGAGAAAACCCCGGATAAGCCGAGGGTGAGCAGTTGCTGGGAAATAACGGTGGAAATGAAAACAGAAAGTGAAATCTCCTTCATGTTGACGCCTATATTGCACCGAGAAAAATCGGGATATGTCTCTTTGAAGTCGGCTGGACGGGATGTTTCGGACTGGATTCCTACCCTTAGCCTTATCTCTATGCCTGCGCTGTGTGTCCTGGAACAGACTGCAGGTCTCCGCCACGGAATCGAGTGAGAACATTCTGAATGCAAGTTAGTGAACTGCATTGATGACTTGTTTCGCTTTGGGGTCGTGTTCTGACCACCGTATGAAGGGTTGCGCGGTCCTGCCTTGTGCACTGACAGATTTTCTGTGATGATAATTAACACTCCACAGGGTTCAGTGTTGGGACCGCGACTGTTTCCAGAATAACTAAGGAGGCGAATGTACTGTGGCCACATTTGCAGAGGACACAAAGTTAGGTGGAAAGGCAGTTTGCGAGTCTTGGGTACTCCTTGCCACAGAGAGCTGTGGGGGATGTCTTTGTGTATAATTAATGCTGAGATAAAAAGATTCTTGATCATTCAGGGAAAGGGCAGGAAACTGGATTTGAGGATTAGCCATGATCTTATTGAGTGATGAGGCACAGAGATTAATGGCGTCTTGTTCCCTTTCTCATGTTCTTATAGTCTAACCAGTTACAAATAAAGCAAACAGTCACTGTGATGCTGGGTCAGAGCAAATATCCCCTTCATTTTTAAAGACAGTTTCATTTGTTACGCAATAGTCAGTGGCTCCCAACATGCAGAGCCTCAGTACACTGCACTTAGGGAGCTTGTGAGAATGGGAATTTTCTGGTATGTCTTGGTGAATGTAACTCAAGCTGCTTTTTTTTTGATGAATTTAAAGAAGAACTTTGAAAACCATAAAACAATGAACATAAACACAGTCAGGAGCTAGGATTATAGGGAAGGCAATGGCCAGTGGTATTGTTGCTATGCTGTTAATCCAGAGAACTAGGTAATGCTCTGCAGACCTAAGTTTGACTACCATCATGGCACAAAAGTCTAATGATCGCTGTAAAAGCCCACCTGGTTCACAGATGCCATCCTTACCTGTTCTGGCTGATGTAAATCCAGACTCACATCATTGTGGTTGACTTTTAACTGCCCTCTGGGGCAATTAGGAATGGGCTATAAATACTGACCTAGCCAGCATCGTGAATGAAGAAAAACTACTGCAAGGAGTAACTCACTTCTTGACTTGCAAAGCCTGGCCATCATCTGCAAGGCACAAATCAGGAGTATGATGGGTTAGTTCTCTCCTGCCTGGATTAGTGCAGCTCCAACAACATTTATGAAGCTTGACACCATCAAGGACAACACCACATCCATTCCCTCCACCACTGATGCTCAGTCGCAGCAGAGTGTACTAACTCCAAAATGCATTGCAGAAATTCAAGAAAGATCCTTAGGTAGCACCTTCCAGGCTCACAGCCACTACCATCTAGAAGGACATGGGCAGCAGATACATGGGATCACAACCACCTGCAAGTTCCCCTCCAAACCACTCAACATCCTGACTTGGAGAAATACTGTCACTGGGTCAAAATCCTCCCTAAGGGCAGGCAGGCAGCTCACCACTAACTTCTGAAAGGCAGCTAAGGATAGGCAATAAATGCTGGTGCAACCAGCGATGCCTATGCCCAATGAGTGAATTAAAAAATCATCAATAAAAAACAAAAAAATGCGGGAGAAACTCACCAGAACTGTCATTATCTGTGAAGTGAGGGTTAACATCTCAAGTTCAATATGACTCTGCTTCAAATGCTCTGCAAAACCTGTTCTCAGGCGCTGTTCTGTCAACGATATCTAACTGTCTATCAGTTGTATGTGATTGCCTGACTGCTGCTACTTCCTATTAGCTGGAATCTGAGTCAGCATTTTAAGTTGATTTTAAAAAGATGTAAAGGTAAAATTGCCATAATACTTACAGACATAGGGCTGCTGTCTCATTTAGAAAGAGACTGGTAGTAGTTTAGCCTTAGGATCACCACACCTCAGGCACTGGGAGAAGGAGAGTCTGTCATGGTACCTCAGCAAGTGCAGGAACTGAACCCACATTGTTGTCATCACTCTAATCGCAAACCCAACTGGTGCTATCACAATGGGCTGAATGGTCTCCTTTTGCACTCTAATAATTCTATGATTGTGTGAATGTGTTCAGTAGAAATTAATGTTTAGAATGAAAGTAAGTCTGAACATTGAAAGGCAGGTGTTCATGATCTAAATGAAGATACAACAGAAAAAGCCAGCAGATCTGGCAGTATCTGTGAAGAGATATCCAGTGGCCCTTCTTCAAAACCCAAAGCATTAGGTCTACTTCTGCTCCACAGATGCTGTTGGATCTGCTGAGTTTTTCCAGCAATTTCTGTTTTTGTTTCTGACATACAGCACCTGCAGTTCTTTTGGTTTTTAGGCAATATGTGGGAGTTTTGTGAACAGACTGTCCTAAGCAAGCATATCTGTAACCTTTGCATTATGAAAAAGAACCATGATATCAAACAATTTCACTGTGCACTTATAAGGACAAATCCAAGAACACCAATGCATGATTTGGCATATTTGAAAAGCTGACCTGATAAGTTCAACATGAAAAACTTTGAAAGCATGTCTCCCTTTATTGAGTTCTGCACTGCCAAGCAACATCTGCAGTTGTGAACTCTGTCCCTTGAATCTCTCTATCTCAAAGTCATTGAGCTGGAATTCAACTTGGATGCAATCCAATAGGAAGAGATTCAGGATGTATGTCAGAAACAAAAACAGAAATTGCTGGGAAAACTCAACAGATCCAACAGCATCTGTGGAGCAGAAGTAGACCTAATGTTTTGGGTCATACACAGATTAAGGGAAACTGCTGTGAGATAGAAAACAAAGTTCTGCAGAAACTGCAATGAGAAGGAAACTTGTCAGGGACATCAAAATTAATAAGAAGAAATTTTATAGTTACATAATGGGAAGTGGGTGGTCGGGAGTGATGTTGGTCACGAAAGACTGAAAGTGGGGATATTGTCAATGACTATCGGAAAATGGCAGACATGTTGAATAATTACTTTGCCTCAGTATTTGTAGTAGACAAGGAGGAGAGCTTGCTGGAAGTTTTGAGGAAGTAATAGTGGACTGGGAACAGGAAATGAAGAAAATAACATTGGTAATGAGGAGATTGATGGAATCCCAAATCTCTGGGACCTGACAGTTTCTAACCAAAGGTGTTAAAGGAAGTAGGGGAGCACTTTGTAGACAGCCTAACTATAATCTTTCAGAGTTTCCCAAATTCATGGGTCGTCCTCTAGATTGGAAAATTGCATATTGTCACTTTGCTTTTTACTGAGGGTGAAAGAGGAAAGCCAAAGAATTACAGACCAGTCAGCCTAACGTTTGTGGTGAGGAAATTGTTGGAGTCTATAATCAAAGGTTGGGTAACTTGAAATTTTTTAGTTAATCGGGGAGAGCCAGCATGGATTCCTATCAGGTAGGTCAAGCTGACAAATCTCGTTGAATGTTTTGAAGAGAGTCCCCAGGACCTGATGGAACCTATCCCAGAGTGCTGAGGGAGGAAGGTAAGGATGGATATATTTATATGTATATCCAACTTTGCTAATGACACAATGTTAGGCGGCATTGTAGACAGTATAGATGATAGCATAAAATGACAAAGAGACATTGATAGACATTGATAGATTAGGCAAATGGCCAAAACTGTGGCAGATAGAGTTCAGTGAAGTTTTCCATTTAGGACTGACAAAGGATAGATTCAGGGTACTTTCTAGATTGTATGAAGCTAAATACAGTGGCTGTCCAAAGAGACTTGGGGGTTCAGGGGAAATGGATCTTAAAAATGTCATGAACAAGTGCAGAAAATAATCAAGGAAGCTAATGGTATGCTGGCTTTTACTTCTAGAGAAGTGGAGTACTAGAATATAGAAGTAATGTTGCAGTTATACAAAACTCTGATTAGACCTCACTTGGAGAACTGTGAGTGGATTTCAACACCACACATTTGGAAGAATATATTGGTAGGTTTACAAGAATGATACCTGGATTTCAGTGGTTATGAGGAGGGATTACATAAATTAGGCTTTTTTTCTCTAGAGTTTAGAAGGATAAGGGGTAATCTGATCTTCAAGATATTCACAAGAAAAGACAGGTAGACAAAGATAAGCTGTTTCATAGGTTTTGTATTCTATAACTAGGGGGCATAGTCTGAGAATTAGGGCCACACTATACAGGAGAGATTTTAAGAAGCACTTTGACACACAAAGGGAAGTAGAAGTTTGGAACATTCATTTGCAAATGGCACTGGATGCAGGATCACTTATTAAATTTGGATTTGAGATAAATAAATTTTTGTGAAGAAAAGATCTTAAGGGATATAGGCCAAAACACGCATATGGAATAAGGCCACAGATCAGCCGCAATCTCAGTAAACAGCGGAACAGGCTCAAGGGGCTGAATGGCCTACCCGTATTCCTGTGCTGATGTTATCCAACTGGTACAATGTAGTTGTTAACTGTGAGGATTAGACAGTTAGGTAAAAACAAGGACTGCAGATGCTGGAAACCAGATTCTAGTTTAGAGTGGTGCTGGAAAAGCACAGCAGTTCAGGCAGCATCCGAGTAGCAGTAAAATCGACATTTCGGGCAAAAGCCCTTCATGAGGGATACAGGCAGAGACCCTGAAGGATGGAGAGATAAATGAAAGGAGGGTGGGGGTGGGGAGAAAGTAGCATAGAGTACAATAGGTGAGTGGGGGAGGGGATGAAGGTGATAGGTCGTGGGGGGAGGGTGGAGTGGATAGGTGGAAA
>NC_057712.1:91661669-91663341 GCF_004010195.1 Chiloscyllium plagiosum
GAGACCGCATCGTGAGCAACGGATACAATAAATGATATTGGTGGATGTGCAGGTAAAACTTTGATGGATGTGGAAGGCTCCTTTAGGGCCTTGGATGGAGGTGAGGGAGGAGGTGTGGGCACAGGTTTTACAGTTCCTGCGGTGGCAGGGGCAAGTGCCAGGATGGGAGGGTGGGTCGTAGGGGGGCGTGGACCTGACCAGGTACAGGTTGTCACGGTGGTCTTTGCGGAAGGCGGAAAGGGGTGGGGAGGGAAATATATCCCTGGTGGTGGGGTCTGTTTGGAGGTGGCGGAAATGTCGGCAGATGATTTGGTTTATGTGAAGGTTGGTAGGGTGGAAGATGAGCACCAGGGGCATTCTGTCCTTCTTACGTTTGGAGGGGTGGGGTCTGAGGGCAGAGGTGCGGGATGTGGACGAGATACTTTGGAGGGCATCCTTAACCACGTGGGAAGGGAAATTGCAGTCTCTAAAGAAGGAGGCCATCTGGTGGTGTTCTGTGGTGGAACTGGTCCTCCTGGGAGCAGATACGGTGGAGGCGGAGGAATTGGGAATACGGGATGGCATTTTTGCAAGAGATAGGGTGGGAAGAGGTGTAATCCAGATAGCTGTGGGAGTCATTGGGTTTGTAAAAAATGTCGGTGTCAAGTCGGTCGTCATGAATGGAGATGGAGAGGTCCAGGAAGGGGAGGGAGGTGTCAGAGATGGTCCAGGTAAATTTAAGGTCAGGGTGGAATGTGTTGGTAAAGTTGATGAATTGCTTGATCTCCTCGCGGGAGCACGAGGTGGCGCCAATGCAGTCATCAAAGTAGCAGAGGAAGAGGTGGGGAGTTGTGCCAGTGTAATTACGGAAGATGGACTGTTCTACGTAGCCAACAAAGAGACAGGCATAGCTGGGGCCCATACGTGTGCCCATGGCTACCCCTTTGGTCTGGAGGAAGTGGAAGAATTCGAAGGAGAAATTGTTAAGGGTGAGGACCAGTTCGGCCAAACGAATGAGAGTGTCGGTGGAAGGGTACTGTTGGGGACGTCGGGAGAGGAAGAAACGGAGGGCTTGGAGGAACTGCTCATGGCGGATGGAGGTGTAGAGGGATTGGGTATCCATTGTGAAGATGAGGTGTTGGGGGCCGGGGAAACGGAAGTCGTGGAGGAGGTGGAGGGCGTGGGTGGTTTCTCGAACGTATGTGGGGATTTCCTGGACTAGGGGGGATAGGACAGTGTTGAGGTAGGTAGAAATGCATTCAGTGGGGCAGGAGCATGCTGAGACAATAGGCCGGCCAGGGTGGTCAGGCTTGTGGATCTTGGGAAGGTGGTAGAACCGGGCAGTGCGGGGTTCCCAGACTATGAGGTTGGAAGCTGTGGGTGGCAGGTCTCCTGAGGTGATGAGATTCTGTATGGTCTGGGAGATGATGGTTTGGTGATGGGGTGTGGAGTCATGGTCAAGGGGGCGGTAAGAAGAGTTGTCCTCGAGTTGGCGTTTGGCTTCAGCAGTTTAGAGGTCAGTGCGCCAGACTACCACTGCGCCCCCTTTATCTGCTGGCTTGGTGGTGAGGTCAGGATTGAAGCAGAGGGATTGGAGGGCTGCGCGTTGTGAGGGTGAGAGGTTGGAGTGGGGGAGGGGGGTAGACAGGTTGAGGCGGTTAATGTCCCGGCAGCAGTTGGAAATGAAGAGGTC
>NC_057712.1:91663558-91682370 GCF_004010195.1 Chiloscyllium plagiosum
GGTGACAGTGGGATCTGTGGGGGGCGTGTCAGCAGAATGCAGGTGAGTGGCGTTGATGGGGGTTGAAGTGGTGGCAAACACGGCAGTAGGGGAGGCGGACGTCACTAAGCGTGTGACATCAGCAATGATGTGAGGGGTGGAAGTGATCTCACGTGTGGTGCATGAGGAATTGTGAGGGGTGGAAGTGGCTGCGGAAGCGGCTATGTTGGGGGCGGAAGTGACATCATCAATCAGCGTGGGGGTTGGTGGCTGCACCAGCCGCATGGCTAATGGCATCTGAGCAGTTCCAGAGGCCGGGGGAAGGCAACCAGAACTGAACCATGTCACTTTGAAACATAAGGCTATCCAAAGGAAGGAGAGTGAGAAGATGCTTTATGAGGTGGTTGGGGATTCAATAATTTGGAAGATAGATAGCAGTCTTTTTATGCATACCTGTCTGATGTCATGGCAAGGAGTATTTTGAATTGTTTTGTTGAGATACCGGACAATGAGGTGAAGAATCCAGCTTTTGTAATCCATGTTGGAATCAACAACACAATAAATTGTAGGCAAGACGCTCCTGTTAGGTGTACCAGGAATTAAGAATTAAATTAAAGAACAGGCTCTTACAGTACAGCACAGAAACAGGCCCTTTGGCCCACCAATTTAGGGATTATAATCTTTGATTATTGCCCAAAACACATGCAAATTGGTGTAGGATAAACAGATTAGATAGGATATCATGTGATCATTGTGGGCAAGAGGTATTACATGTCCTAGGATGGTGACAACTGTACTGGCAAAAATAGGAATTTTGCTGGTGAGATAGACTCCACCAGAACCAGCTGGAACCTGCAGGAAAGGATAGCTATGGCAAATACAAGAGCTTTAAACTATTGAATGAATGAGAGATTTGTGTGGGATATCTGGAATGGAAACGATAACATTAAATAGTTTAAAAACAAGTGAAAGTGAAGAGAATTTAGTAACCATCAGAAATTGTGATTTACATAATACAGGTTTTTTTTTAGATTAGATTAGATTACTTACAGTGTGGAAACAGGCCCTTCGGTCCAACAAGTCCACACCGACCCACCGAAGCACACCAACCCAGACCCATACCCCTACATTTACCCCTATACCTAACACTACGGGCAATTTAGCATGGCCAATTCACCCAACCTGCACATCTTTGGACTGTGGGAGGAAACCGGAGCATCCGGAGGAAACCCACACAGACACGGGGAGAATGTGCAAACTCCACACAGTCAGTCGCCTGAGGCGGGAAATGAACCCTGGTCTCTAAAGCAAGAACTAAAAGCTAAAATGTTATTAAGCCAGAAAACACAAGTAAAATATAAATATGGTATAAACATGAGCAATACATTAGAGCAGAAGCAATGTTTATGCTATACAATGCACAAAGTATATGGAACAAATTGAATGAATTTCAAATGCAGATTCACCTTGGAAGATATTACATGACAGCAAGACCGAAAACAGTCAGGACTAAATTAAATATAAGAGGAAAAATAAGGAAAATCATGGAAATGAAGGAATAATCTTAATGATTAAAGATAAAATAATGTGGTATGATTTGTTATTGTCACGTACCAGGATACAGTGAAAAGAGTTGTTTTGTGTGCTCATACCAGGCAGATTGTACCATACAAAGTGCATCAGTCAGCAGAAGTGAGTGCAGAATACAGTGTTACAGCTGCAGAGAATGTGCAGAAAGGGATCAACATTAACCTTTCAGAGGTCAGTCCAAAAATCTGATAACAGCAGGGAAAAGGTTGTGCTTGAATCTGTTCGAATATGTATTCAAATTTTTATATCGTCTGTTCTGATGGAAGAGGGTGGAAGAGAGTATAACTGGAGTGGGAGAGGTCTTTGGTTATGTTGGTTACGTTTTCCTGAGGCAGCGGGAACTACAGATGGAGTCAGAGGATGGAAGGCAGTTTTGCATGATTGACAGGGCTATGTTTATGACTGTCTGTAGTTTTTTGCTGACTTGGAAAGAGCAGTTGCCATACTACACTGTGTTGACCCAGATAGGATGCTTTCTGTGGTGCACCTATCAAAATTGGTAAGCGTCTTTGGCATGTGAACATGCCAAATTTCCTTAGCCTCCTGAGGAGGTAGAGTTGCTGTTGTGTTTTTTGACTGCTGCGTTGATGTGGGTAGGTCAGGGCAGATAATTGATGGTCATCACTGTCAGGAACTTGACACTCTCAACCATCTTCATCTCAGCACCATCGATGCAGGCAGGGATGTGACCTCCCCTCCACTTCCTGAAGTAAATGACCAGCTCCTTTATTTTGCTAACGTCGATGGAGAGATGATTGTTTTTACACCATGCCGCTAAGCACTCAATCTCTGTCCTGTACTCTGTCTCATCATTGTGTGAGATTCGATCTACAATGGTGGTATTGTAAGCAAGCTTGTAAATGGAGTTGGACAGAATTTGGCCACACAGTCATGAGTGTATAAGGAGTACTGTAGGGAGCTGAGTACACAGCCATGCGGGGCATTAGTGTTGAGGATTGTTGTGGAGGAGATGTTGTGCCTATTCTCACTAATTGCGGTCTATGCGTCAGAAAGTCGAGGATGTGGTTATAAAGGGGGATGCCAAGACCTAGGTCTCGGAGTTTGGAGATAAGTTTATAGTGTTGAAGGTGGAGCTGTAGTCAATAATTAGGAGCCTGACGTAGGTATCCTTGTTATCCAAATATTCCATGCATTAGTGTTGGATCAGGGAGATGGCATCTGTGATGGACCTGTAGCGCTGATAAGTGAATTGCAAGGGATTAGTTGTACAGAAAGCAGCCTGTGTCATGACAGGGCCTAGTGTGTGGGAGTGGGTAAAGGACACTGAAGAAAGTGTTCAGGCTATATAATTATTGAATTCAATCTTGAGCCCTAAAGGCTGCAAGCTTCCCAAGTGGAAAATGAGAAGCTGTTCATCCAGCTTTCACCGAGCCTTGCTGTAGCACTGCAACAGGCCCAAGACAAAGATGTTGGCCAGTGAATATGGTGGTGAGTTGAAGTGGCAAACAACAGGAAGCTCAGGGTTGCTTGTGGGCAGAGTGGGGTGTTCTGCTAAGTGATTGCATAATCTTTCAGTCAAGTCTCTACCATAGCTATGATATAAGGCCGTAAGAAATAGGAATAGGAATAGGCCATTCGGCCCTTTGTGTCTGCTTTGCTATTCAGTGGGACTATGACTGATCCAACACTACTGTCCTTTTTCCACAACTCTTGATTCCTGTACTGCTCAAGAATCTATCTCAGTGAGAAATCACCGTATTGAGGGCCTATCTGTGTCCTCAGCTCAGCTTATTCCTCAAACTGCTTGTACTGAAATATATTCCATTTAGCTTTGCTAAATTCATTTATTTTTTATCTTTCCCATGTTTCCTCTGTCTTCCAAACTCACTTACCTAACTAGTAATTCCATCTCTCCTTCTCACCTTCCTTATTCTGGAGGAGCGTCAGTGGACTTGAAATGCTTTCACTGCACAGTTGCTGCCAGACCTGCTGAGTTTTTCCAGCAATATATGTTTATGTTTCTGATTTCCAGCATCCACAGTTCCTTGGGTTCTTTTTTTCACCTCCTCTCCCCTCTCAACTCCTCTTTAGGATTCCATTCTCTGCCAATAAAGATTAAGCCCATTCTAACAGCAGTAGTAAAACTTGCCATGAGGATGTTCATCCTGTTCCTGTTCAGATGTAACTCATCCAACTTCTACAGGTCCCACTTCCCCTGGAGAAATAATCCCAATCCTCAGGAGTCTAAAATTCACCCTCCTACACCATTTCTCCAGCCATACATTCAGCTGACATATCCCTCTATTCTTACAATCGCAAATCTGGAGATTAATACCTTTGAAGTCCTACTTTTCGAGTTCTTATGTAAGTCTCTAAAGTCTGTTTGCAGGACCTCATTTCTCTTTCATTCTATGTTACTGGTCCCAATATGGGTGATAGGATAACCATAATTCAGTAAGATTTAAGGTAGTGATGAAAAAGGACAATAATGGGATAGAAATATAAGTTCTGAATTGGGGCAGGCATATTTATATCGAGCCATACTGGACTGGGAACAGTTACTTGTTGGAAAATCTACACCAGAGTACTGGAAATCTTTCAAAAAGAAAATAATGAGAGTTCAGGGCAACACATTCCTGTAAAGATGAAGGGCGTGACACACAAGTGCAGAGGACCCTAGAGGCCAAGGGATGTACAGGATTAGATAAGGAAGCAAAGGGAAGCTTATGCTTAGGGTTGTTTTCCTAATAACAGAGATGGCCAAAAGGGGACCTCAGTGAGGCGTACAGAATTATGAGGGGATTAGATGAAATAAATAGGAAGAAACTGTTCCCCTTAATAGAAGGGTCAATAACCAGAGGGCATAGATTTAGGTTTAGGGATTTAAGGAAGATTTTTATTTTCACCCAGAGGATGGCGGTATTTCAAACTCTCAACCTGAAAGGGTGGTAAAGGCAGGAATCATTACAACATTTAAGAAGTATTTCAATTATACTTGAAACACCACAGCATAAAAGATTCCAAGCCAAGTGCTGGAAAATGAAACTAGAGTAGATAGGTTCTTGATGACCAATGCAGATGTGATGGGCCAAAGGGTCTCTTTCTGTGCTGTAAAAATGTTTTGGCTCTCCTAAGAGATATTGACAGAGTGAATGAATAGGAGAAACTATGGTGAACAAAACCCAATGTTGGCAAATATGAGACTTAAAAAGAATAGAACAGAACACTTTCTAAATGGCAAAAAGTTATAAAAAGGTGGAGGTCCAAAGAGGCTTGGTGATCAAGGTACATCAATCTTAAAATGTCATGCACAGGTACAGATAATCATTAAAAGGGCTGATGAAATGTTGGCCTTTATATCTAGAAGACGAGAATATAAGTTGTAGGAGCTATGCTTCAACTTTACGAAGTCCTGATTAAGTAATGCCGGGAGGACAGTGAGGAATTCTAATTGTTCAGGGGATATTGACTTTTATTGGATGGGCCAGCATTTATTGCCCATCCCTAGTCGCCTTGAAGAAGGTATTGGTGAACTGTCTTCATGGATTGATGTAGTTAGGGTGTAAGGAACTCCACAGTACTGTTTGAGAGGGAGTTCCAGGACTTTGACCCAGTGATACAGTTTGAAGATGGGATAGCAGATTTCCTTTCCATTAATGAAACAGATTGTTTTTATGGCAATCACAGTGGTTATATAGTCAGCATTCAAATAACTTATAACTTCCAGGTTCTTATTGAATTTGAATTTGAATTTGAATTTCACCATTTGCCATTCTGGGATTTGAGCCCCTGTCCCCAGCACATTCATCTGGGACTGTGTCTTACTAGCCTAGCAATCCTGCAGGAAACTCCTCTCCTGACTCCCCAAAGTCTGTCCACCATGTACAAGGTAACAAGTCAGGAGTGTGATGGAATAAAGCCTACTTGTGTGAGTGAGTGCAGCTCCAATAACACTCAAGAAGCTTGACCGTAACCAGGATGAACAGCCCACTTGATTGGTACCACTAATACAAGCACCACTTCCTCCACCACTGATGCTAAGTAGCAGTAATGTATTCTCTCTACAAGATGCATTGCTGAAGTTCGCCAAGCATCTTCCAAATTCACAATCTCTACCATATAGAAGGACAATGGCCACAGTTACATCGGAATACCAACAGTGCAAGTTCCACTCACCATGTTGACTTGGAAGTATATTGTTCTTCTTTCACTGTTGCTGGATCAAATCATGGAGCTATCTCCTTAATTACATTTTGCAAGTGCCTAAACAAAATGTACTGCAGATGTTCAAGGAGGCAGCTCACCCCTCTGTCTCAAGGGCAACTACGCATGGGCAATAAATGCTGGCTTAGTCAGCAACACCGAGATCTCATGATTAAATTATAAAAGTTATATCAGTGCATCAGAGTCCCCACTCTTAGGTTTCACAGCAATGGCATAATGTTGGCATTTTAAGGAATGTAACATTAACTTACCAAAATAATATCTTAATTTCAAGAGTTAAGGAGCAATAATACAAAATAAGCTTGTAACTCCTGGAATTTACAAAGCCACGGAGTCATTTGACTGAATTTCTCGAGATATTAACCGGAATACACAGAGTAAGACAAGAAAATCAGGTGATTGGAGAGGTTAGGACTATGAGCATAGTATAAACATTTGAGCTAGATGATTTGGGTTTGAAATTAAATTACATAAAGAGGTAATAGAAGTTTATAACTCTGTTGTTCCTGAACAAAAAGTTGAAGTTCTGACAAATTACTGGGAGAGAACACTATTGATATTGTTCCAATTTAAGTAAATGTGCTAATTTGCTACCAATGAAAGTAACTTTCCTACAGTTCTTAATCAGAGTATGGCTGATCTGCAACCTAACTTCATCTGCCCACTTTTTGCAACACACTGTTACTAAGTTCACTGTTGTACAAAGATTCTTAAAATAGAATTTTGTACCAGCCACAGGATTATTCAGGGGCTTGCTGCGTGTTCCAAAGATCCAATGCATTTGCCACAAATTATTCAACGTAATGTTATAGAGAAGCACGTGTATGAAAAGTTTAAGACAACTTGGAGTTTGATTGTTGAACAATCAAACAGAATGATGAAGCAAATTGGAATCAACCCTGATAAGCAATCGAGGCATCCTGAGGAAGTCGTAAGAGTCCATAAAAATACAAGTTATTTCTTAACAATCCTGAGTACTTTCCACTTTTTAATGCAATTGTTGTTCTGTAACTGTTGGCTTTCCTAACAGTGCAAACGCAAAAACGTATAGTACACCCATTCAATCTCCTCCAGCGTGGGAGTACAAAGCACTTTCAGGTAGATGAATCAGAGTATT
Source organism: Chiloscyllium plagiosum (assembly GCF_004010195.1). Lineage (NCBI taxonomy): Eukaryota > Metazoa > Chordata > Chondrichthyes > Orectolobiformes > Hemiscylliidae > Chiloscyllium > Chiloscyllium plagiosum. The sequence continues at coordinate 91,670,430 of NC_057712.1, forward strand.
TTGCAATCGGCAACTAATTTCACAATAACTGGATGGTATGAATGATAAAGTGCATAACTTGAAATATGAACAGCACATGATATTTTGAAAAATGTTCAACATCGTTTCTCTAAAACAAATGTTGTTAAAAATACAAAATCAACTTTTCTTCCTTGCTCATGTGTACTTAGAAAGAAATTCAGTTATCTCATATATTAAGCTTGGGTCTGCAAAGAATGGTGTAATGACAACATCTCACACACACACACACACGTACAACTCAAAATTGTATGTGACTAAATGATGTTACTAGAAGAAGATGTAATACTCCCTATTAAATTTGTCTTTACTATTTTAATGTTGTTGTAATCAATCAGTTTTAATAAGCAATGCTTCTGTTAAGATAACAATATGGAACTGATTATGATTATCAAGCTTTTATACAACATTGCCAAATAATATATCTAGACGGGCAAGAGGCTGGAAGAACACAGCAAGCAAGGCAGCATCAGGAGGTGGAGAAGTCGACATTTCGGGTGTAATCCTCCTTCAGGACTGGGGTTGGGTGTCAGGGAAATTGCAGATAAAGGGGGTGGGGGCCAGGGTGGCGAGGTAGGGATAGGTTAAGATAGGCTGGTTTATGGGAGGAACAGGTTGTATCCTCCACCTGTGCTCACTTATCCCAACCTCACCACCCCACCCTCCCCCACCCAAAACCCTCCCCCACCCCCACCTCTCTTTATCTGCAGCTCCCCTTTCACCCAGCCCCCCCGTCCTGAAGAAGGGTTACACCTGAAACGTCGACTTTGCCACCTTCTGTCTTCTTCCAGCCTCCTGCTCGTTTACCTTGAATTCCAGCATTGGTAGTTTTTTTGTCTCTAAATAATATTTCTATTCAATGATAGAATCCTATCCTGTTATATCAATTAACAAATTAGCAATTTTTGAGAAGATCTGTAGCTCAGGTTGATGATAAGTATGTAAGTTAGTTCGCCGAGCTTGAAGGTTTCTTTTCAGACATTTCGTCATCATACTAGGTAACATCATCTGTGAGAGTTTCTGGTGAAGCGCTGGTGGTATGTCCCGCTTCTCTATTTATAGGTCTTGGTTTCTTAAGGTGGGGGATGTCGTTTTCAGTTCTTTTATTTTCAAAGGAAGGTAGATAGGGTCTAAACTGATGTGTTTATTCATGAAGTCCTAGTCAGAGTGCCATGCCTCTAAGAATTCTCGTGCATGTCTTTGTTTCGCCTGTCCTAGGATGTGTGTGTTGTCCCAGTCAAAGTGGTGTCCTTCTTTGTCTGTATGCATAGAAACTAGTGATAGTGGGTCGTGTCTTTTGGTGGCCAGTTGATGTTCATGTTTCCTGGTGGCAAGTTTCCTGCTAGTTTGTCCGATGTAGTGTTTTTTACAGTTCTGGCATGGTATCTTGTAAATGATGTTAGTTTTGCTGGTGGTATCTATTGGGTCCTTTAAGTTCATTAGTCGCTGTTTATGTGTATTGGTAGGTTTGTGGGCTACCTTGATGCCAAGGGGTCTGAGTAGTCTCGGAATTCATTTCTGATATGTCTTTGATGTAAGGTAATTAACAAATGTTACAATTAAACTAATCTCAAAATATTAAAGTATAACCAAAAAAACTAGGGCCTGAAGAATGGCAATTCATGAAAATAATATTTCAGATCTTATTGAAAAATGGAGGGAAGCAGAAAACGAGAAACAATAGAACAGTTATTTTAACATGTGTTGTTGGGAAATTGTTAGAATCCATTACAAAGAAAGTTAAAAATCATACAACATCAGGTTATAGTTCAACAAGTTTATTTGGAAGCACTAGCGTTCGGAGCGCTGCTCCTTCATCAGGTGGTTGTCAGGTGGATGAGGGAGCAGCTCTCTGAGAGCTAGTGCTTCCAAGTAAACCTGGTGCTGTGAGATTTTTAACTTTGAATATTCCAGTCCAACACCGGCACCTCCAAATCATGATTATTGAGAAAGTAATAACAGGTATTCAGAAGGTTAAAATTCAACTCATCAGAATCAGCCTGGCTTTATGAAGGGTAAATCATAGAGACATAGAAAATAGGTGCAGGAGTTGGCCATTCAACCTTTTGTGCCTGTGGACCATTCAATATGATCATGGCTGAACATTCAGTTTCAGTATCCGACTCCCGCTTTCTCTCCATACCCTTTCATCTCTTTAGCTGCGAGGGCCACATCCAGCTCACTCCTGAATATATCTAGTGAACTAGCTCCAACGGTTTTCTGTGGTAGAGAATTTCACAGGTTCACAACAGCCTGAGTGAATAAATTCTTCCTCATCTCAGTCTTGAATCATGTTTGACTAATTTACAAAAGTTCTTCAGAGATGTCACTAGCAAAGTGGACAATTGGGATCCTGTCGAACTAACATCTCTGGATTTACAGAAGGCACTTGATAAGGCACTACACAAAAGATTAATACACAAAGTATAACCACACAGGATTAGGACTGATTTATTGGTTTAGATAAAGGATTGACTAACCAACAGAAAACAGAGAGTCAGGATAAGTGATTTTTTTTCTAGTTGGCAAAATGTAGCAGTGGAGTGCCACAAGGTTTGATTCTCAGGCCCCAACTATTTACAATCTATAAAATGCATAAAATGTACTCCAGCCCAATTTGTAGATGACAGTAAAATAGGTGGGAATGTACATTGCAAGAAATAAGAAATTTATAAATGGACAAATAAAACAAAGAACAGTGGATACTAGAGATCTGCATCTGGATTAGTGGTGCTGGAAGAGCACAGGCAGCATCCGAGGAGCAGTAAAATCGGCTTTTCGGGCAAAAGCCCTTCATCAGGAATACAGGCAGAGAGCCTGAAGGGTGGAGAGATTTATCTGCCTGCATTCCTGATGAAGGGTAAACGTCGATTTTACTGCTCCTCGGATGCTGCCTGAACTGCTGTGCTCTTCCAGAACCACTAATCCAGAATCTGGTTTCCAGCATCTGCAGTCATTGTTTTTACCCACTAGAGATCTGAAATAAAAACAGAAATTTCCAGAGAAACTCAGCAGGTCTGGCAGCACCTGTGAGAAGCAAACAGAGGTAATGTATCGAGTTTGATGACTCTTCATCAGAACTGCAGCAGGGAAAGAATGGTATTTATGCTGAAGCCAAAATTGTGAGTGAGGGGAGGGGAGAGGTAGAGATGGAGCCCAGAGAGAGAGAGAGAGATGAACAGGATAGGTAATAATTTATAAATCGATGTGGATTGGGAAAAGTCTGGTAGATGAAGTTTTAATGCCAATAAGTGTGAGGCTATCAGTTTTGGTCACAGAAATGAAAATGTAACATATATAAATTGAGAGGCACTTCAGAATGTCAGGTGCAGAGGCATATCATCATGTACGAATCACAGAAAATTAGTACACAGGTGCAACAGATAATAAGGAGGCAAGTGAAATTTTGGCATTTGTTGCTAAAGAATGAAGTATAAAAGTAGGGAAGTATTGCTGCAACTGTACAAGGTACTAATGAGATTGAGTATATTTAAAACAGAAATAGATTAGTTCTTGATTGCCAAGGGGATCAATAGGTACAGGGAGAAAGCAGGAAAAAGAGGTTGAAAAACCTATTAACTATGATTGAATGGCAGATGGGCCAAATGGCCTAATTTATGCTACTTTGTCTTATGGTTTTATGGAGATTGTATCTGGAGTATTGCATACAAATTTGGTCCCCTTAATGGAAGAGACAGAATTGGATTGGAGGACATTCATTAGATTGATTCTCAAGATGAGGATTTTGTTTTATGAAGAGAGATTGAGCCGTTTAGGCCTATACTCTCTGGGGTTTAGAAGAATGAGAGGCAGTTTAACTGATGTATCCAAATGGTAAAGGGGACTAACAAAGTTAGTGTAGAAAGGCTGTTGCCTCATGTGGGACAGTCTAGGACAAGATGTCACAGTTGTAGGGTACAAAGTAGCAGAATTAAAACAGAGATGAGGGGAAATTACTTCACTCACAGGATGGTGAATCTGTGGAATTCACTGTCCCAGAGTGCAATGGACCTGTACACCTTGTGGCATACCTAGTCTGAATTATATTATTTGACCATGTTAAGCTATACCTGCTATCCTTCAATCTATCTCTTTCTAGACTGATACTGTTTGATGCCCCCCTTCTATTAACTCCTTTCAATGGTCCTTGACCTCTTTCAGAAACATGTTTGCTCTCAGTGCCACTGTCCAAGTTGACACTGTGTCTTCTTGACTTGCCCAATTTTGTGCTTCATGCTTCTGATCCATGGGCCTATCTTCTTGCTCATCATCCTGTAAATTCAACCATTTGTTATTTCCCAGTGACCTTCCCTGCTGTACTTATAGTTGTCACATTAATTGACTAGGCCCTTCTGGTAAATATTTGACTTTAGTACCCACTTTTGCTGGATACAGCTGATAGCCTCAGTTTGACCACCTGAACTATTTTGTCCTTGATCAGACAAACTGTTGACTGTGACAAACTGATGCTCATAGCTGTGTGTTAGATGCTAATGAGAAATACCTGGTTCCATGTTATTTTCCATAGCTGCTTTGTAAAATGTAATTTTGTAATCCATACCAAGCAAACTTGAAAAGTGTACCGGAACAGTCTGAATTGCATACCATACAGTATTTATTTACCTATCTATATGCCTGTTACTACTATAATAAATCATGTATTTCTACTGAAACTGTTTCCAATGGTCTTACATTGTGTTTTATGGCTCACCAATTTTTTTATGGGACTTCAGCTCCATTGGAAGCCTTTCTGCCTGTGTGCAATGCATTTAAATGTTGATGTAAAATAGAGCTAATTGTAATCCTCTCCCCAGCTGGGAGTTGATAATTTATTATTGACAAATCTTCAGTATTTCTTCCAAAAATGAACTGATATGTTCTATATCCTCTGGCTATCTGCAGTGAATTCTTAACATGGACTGCCTCTGTTGGTACATGTGGTAATTTACAGTTCATCTGATCTGCCAAACTGGTATATGAACCATTTTGTATATTACTGTGTGATTCCTTTTGCACAGCCCTTTGCTAAAAAGGCCTTCTGCTGCCTTCCTATTAAGTTCATTTTGCACTCACATCTCTCAGTTCATAGTTCCACAAGTTCACCCCCATTAACAGTGAGAAATGTTATCAATGGTCCAAATCCCATCTCGATCAGCTTTTCCTTTACCTTGTCCTCAAAAGTGTTTTGATCCTTATCTCAAACTTCTTTTTGAGAATCTTCTACTTTGTGATTAATTCTAAGTGTTCTATTATTGCTAAGCTCAGTTTGTGGCATGGTAATTCAAAATAAACCTGAAAGATCAATTGACTACACCCTGGGAACTTTCAGAGATCATTCATTTATTGAAGGTGCTGAATTCCCTTTGCTTCTCAAAATGATCATCCGTCCACATTCTCTTAGTTAAAATTTTCTTTAGTATTGCTCTGTTTTAACCCTTACTTAGATGGTTTCAACAGTCTATTAATATTAAGGGCTCCAGTTTCTGTTGGATGTCAATTTTCCCATTAGCAGCACAAAAGTTGCTGTAAAGGAATGTTTTTCAAAGAATTTTTCAATACTTCCAACATTTTTCTAGCAGTGTGTATTTATCTGCAAACTTAACCCCCATAAAAACTACAATTCTGTTTGCACTTTATCTTTTGGCACAGTCTAATTTCTTAAACGCCAACACAGTTAGAATTTTGAAATAGAATTTCTACATATTTGCATACAACCTACTGAGTAACGTTATATACTCTTCTGTGGAACTTCATGCTTTCTGAGTTTAAATCCAATCAAGTCAAAACATGACTACACTTCATAATCAGTTGGTAAATCTTTGATATATTTCATCTCTGAAAGTTAATACTTTATTCATCTATTTCCGTATCGTTTTGAATCTTATAATGCTTTGCATGGTAGCAAAAAAGCCAAAAAAAACCCTTATTTTCTATTCAGTAAGAAGTAACACAGATTCATGTAGTTCCTTAATTCTTCCATTGATCATCATTTGCATACAGAATGGCATGGTTGGTCAGTGGTTAGCCCTGCTGCCTCACAATGCCAGGGATCCGGGTTCAATTCCTGCCTCAGGCAAATGTCTGTGTGGAATTTGCACATTCTCCCTATGTCTGCGTGGATTTCCTCCGGGTGCTCAAGTTTCCTCCCACATTCCAAAGATGTGCAGGTTAAGTGAATTGGCCATGCTAAATTGCCTGTAGTGTTAGATCCATTATTTGGGGGTAAATGTAGGGGAATGTGTCTGGGTGGGTTGCTCTTTGGAGGGTTGGTGTGGACTTGTTGGGCTGAAGAGCCTGTTCCCACACTGTAGGGAATCTAATCTAATCAGGCTGGTTAGACAAGTCCTGGCAGAATATTTTGTAGTCAGAATCTTGGTTCAACTCATATGACAAAACTCCAACAACACTGAATACTTGTTCAACATCTACAATACAAACAGACAAGTACTCACCCAATTTTCCCAGAGTTAACACATAATCATCGAGTGTTGCCAAATTCAATGTGGTGTCAGGTATCCCTGGAATAATCTACTAGATAATAGTAGCTATCTTTTTAACAATTCAGTGGCTTCAACTGTACACAACATGTGGTTTTGGTAAAGTATCCACCACATATTTTATTGAGTCAAAGAGTCATACAGCGTGGACACAGACCCTTCGATCCAACCCATCCATGCTGACCAAGTATCCTAAACTGAACTAGACCCATTTGCCTGCATTTGACCCCTATCCCTCCAAACCTTTCCTATTCATGTGCCTGTCTGAATATCTTTTAAATGTTGTAATTTTATCCACCTCTACCACTTCCTCAGACATCTCATTCCATACACACATCACCCTCTGTGTGAAAAAGTTGTCCCTTTTAAAATTTTCCACTCTCACCTTAAACCTTTGCCCAGAAGAGGAGGGTCACCTGACCCAAAACGTTAACTCTGATTTCTCTTTGCAGATGCTGCCAGGCCTGCTGAGTTTTTCCTGTAATTTCTGTTTTTGTTTAACCTATGCCCTCTAGTTTTGGACTCTCCTACCTTTGGAAAAAGACCTTGGGTATTCACCTTATCTATGCCCCTCATGATTTTGTAAACTTCTGTAAAGTCATCCCTCAGCCTCTGATGCTCCAAGGAAAATGTCCCAGCCTCTCCTTATAATTCAAACCTACTAGGCCTGGCAATACCCTTGTAATTTTTTTCTGCAGCCTTCCTGCTTTAACAGCATTATTCCTATAGCAGGGTGACCAGAATTGAAAATAGTATTCTAAAATGGCCTATACAATGTCTCGTACAGCCGCAACATAATAACCCAATTCCAATACTCAGCGCTCTGACCAATAAAGGGAACTGTGCCAAATACCTTCTTCACCATCCTGTCTACTTGCGACTCCACTTACAAGGGACTGTGCACCTGCATCCCTTGGTTCCTCTGTTCAACAACACTCTCCAGGGCCCTACCATTAACTGTGTAAGTTGTGTCCTGGGTTGACATACCAAAAATGCAACTACTTACATTTATCTAAAGTAAACTCCCTCTGTCACTTCCTGGCCTACTAGCCCAGGTGATCAATGTCTCGATGTACTCTTAGATAACCTTCTTCACAATCCATTATACCACCAATTTTGGTGTCATCCACAAACTTATTAACCATACCTCCTATATTCTCATCCAAATCAGTGATATAAATGATGAACAACAGTGGACCAGCCTTGAATCTTGTGGCACACCACCAGTCGCAGGCCTCCAATCTGAATAATAATCCTCTACCACCCTTCTACCATCAAGCCAATTTTGTGTCTGATTGGCTATCACTCCCTGGATCTCATGTGATCTAACTTTATTGACCAGTCTACAATGCAAAACCTTGTTGAAGACCTTGCTAAAGTCCATATGGACACCGTTTACTACTCTGCCTTCAGCTATTCTTGGTAACCTCTTCAAAAGTCTCAAGTTTGTGAGACACGGTTTTCCATACTTAAAGCCAAGTTGACTATCCATAATCAATTGTTGACTTTCCAAACAAATGTAAATTGTATCTCTCAGAATCCCCTCCAATACTGATGTCAGACTCAGCAATCTATACTTGGATTTTCCTTGCAGCCTTTCTTGAATAATGACACCACATTAGCCACCCTCCAGTCTTCCAGCACCTCACCTGTGGCTGTCAATGATATAAATATCGCTGCAAGGCCTGTGTGATCTCTTCCCTAGCTTCCCACAATGTCCTGGGATATATTTGATCAGGTCCCGGGGATTTATCTACATTTATATTTTGTAAGACTTCCATCGCTTCCTCTTCTGTCATGTGGACTCTTTTCAAGATATCACTATTTATTTCCCCAATTTCCCTAGCTTCAATGTCTTTCTTCAAAGCAAATACTGAGGCAAAATATTCATTTGAATCACACATTCATCCCTCTAATCTGACTTGTTCAAAGCCAATTTGGAAATGGTTCAGGTAGTTATGCAGAGACTATGACCTTTGAGGTTCTGCTGCTGAATTTGGTATTAGCTCCTTAGTTGACTACGTAGAGGTTAATTCATTATCCTGCCTATGTCATTAGTATTTACATGGACCACATTGACTGGATTCTTCCCCTCCCACTCCAGGTTCCTCTCTAGCCCTGAGTTGGATCTTAGGCTTCAAGAAGATCTGATTCTTGCCTGGAGTGAGAAAGGAGGTCTCCCAAACATGGTTTATGTGTCTTTGTAGTGCAAAATGTGACAATGTTTTCATTTGTTTGTATTTTTTAAAGGTTGCAAATTCAATTTCCTTTTAATAGGATCAAAATGTGAGATTGGTTAGATTCCTTGAGGTTCCAATGTGATAACAACAACTTTACTGTTGTGGACAATGTATTTTATTTAAACTAAAATGTTCCAACTTATGAAATGTCAGTTGATGATTTAAATCTAACTGCTGTTGTTGGATTTCAATGAGCTTTGAGGCCAGCAGGAAGCCATTTTTTTTTACATCCTATTTTGAGAAGTTTCCAGTGAAATTTCTTAATTCATACTTTCCTTTGTGGTGACAGTGGCATTTACGCGAATCGCTAGTTCTGATTAATGAAATTGATGCCACTTAAAATACAAACCTGTTTCCGTCAGTGAGGAGCACTAACAATTCAATAACAGGAAGGCTGCACCTCATGCAGTGAGACACCTGTGGTTAATGATGCTTCACAGAATGTTTCATCATAATTGTGGTTAAATGAAACCAGCTGTGCATCTGTACATGTAACTGCAAAGATGACAATGGAGAATAGCAGGTAATGAATTCACTTAATACCAATGGGAAAAATTAGACCTTTCAGTTTATCATACGTATTAGCTATGGAGCTGTTTTTCTACAGCTTTGTGTGATTTTGAACCTTAGACTTTCACCCTTCACTACTCAAAACCGTGGCCACACCATAGCTGGGGTAGTGTTCAGTTCTAACCATTGCACCTTAGAAACAATCTTCTAGTCTTGGATGCAGAGCCATGCAAACTCTTTAGAATACCAGGAGTTCAGTGGTTATATTTTGAAGTGAGGTCACATAAACCTAAGTTTAGAAGGTAAGACGTAACATAATTGGGGTTTTCAGAATTTTTAAGGCAGATTGGAGAGTAATATTTTCTGCTGATAAATATTATATTATGGCATAGATTCTAGTCCAGACAGACCTGTACCTTTAAGACAGTTACATGCCATCACAATATGATGTTCCAACATAAAAGTATCACCTCACCTCTCAGTGTCATGTGTCAGTGTAGTCAGTCAGGTACATGGAGTCATAGAGATGTACAGCACGAAAACAGATCCTTCAGTTCAACTCATCCTTACTGACCATTTTAGAAGTGAATAAGGAAAGTATTCCCTAAATATTTGTTGGCCAGTTTTGGTATCTGGAGTTGCATTAACCTGTTGACAGTACTAATGTCATGATGGTAAATGCTCAATAACCTGGGGCACAGTTTAAAGCTAATAAAACTAAGTGGACTATTTCGAGTGGTCACTGGTACTTCCCATACTACAAATCTTCAGTTCAGTCCATTATGAGGACCAATCCAATCTAGTCCCACCTGCCAGCACCCGGCCCATATCCCTCCAAACCTTTCCTATTCATATACCCATCCAGAATGCCTTTTAAATGTTGCAATTATACTGGCCTCCACCACTTCCTCTGGCAGCTCATTCCATACATGTACCACCTCTGTGTGAAAATGTTGCCCCTTAGGTCCCTTTTATATCTTTCCCCTCTCACCCTAGACCTATGCCCTCTAGTTCTGGATGTGGATCTGTAAACAAAGAACCCAGACTATATTTGTACACCCATAATATGAGAGCAATGTAAATATTTAGTGTTGTAAATTACCCCAAAATACATGCTTCTTCGAGGACCTGGTCCTCATAATGAATGGTACACAAACTAGCCCAAACAGAAAAGCATCAAATACATTAGTAGGGGTATTGAAGACAAGAAACTGAAACCTTAAAATCTTTAAATTCCTCATTTAAAGTTAGAGTCATGTCATTTAAGAGAGAAATTACAAAACAGTGTTCACACAAAGAGTTGTAGAATTATAATAGAGATTCAGAACTTTCTCCCATGAAATAACAATACAGACTAGCTTAATCGATAATATTAATTCTGTGATCAATTGATATTTCCTCATCACTAGTGCCTTTTGTAGACTGAGCTGAAGATTTGTAGTATGGGAGGTACCAGTGACCACTACAAATAGTCCACTTAGTTTAATAGCTTTAACGTGTGCCCCAGGTTATTGAGCATTTATCATCATGACATCAGTACTGTCAACAGGTTAATGCAACTCCAGATACCAAAACTGACCAACAAATATTTAGGGAATACTTTCCTTATTCACTTCTAAAATGGTAGCAAACTGAGCTCGGTTCTGGGACACAAATTAAAGAGCTGTTCCATAGGTTAGAGACAAAAAACACCGCAGATGCTGGAATCCAAAGTAGACAGGCAGGAGGAGTAAGCCAAGCAACATCAGGAGGTGGAGAAGTCGATGTTTCGGGTGCAGCCATTTTTCAGGACCCTGAAGTGTTCAGCCATAGGGTGGTGAGGTTGGTGGGTGTGGGTGTCCCAGAGATGTTCTCTGGAACAATCCGCAAGAAGGCGTCCTGTCTCCCTGATGTAGTTGAGTGCACACCAGATGCAATGGATGCAGTAGATGACATTGGTAGAGGTGCAGGTGAATTTCTGACAGATGTAGAAGGATCCCTTAGGGCCTTGGACGGAGATTAGGGGAGTGGTGAGGGCACAGGTTTTGCAACCTCACTACCCCCCATCTGTTCTCCTCTACATCGATGACTGTATTGACGCCACCTCGTGCTCCCACGAGGAGGTTGAACAGTTCATCAACTTTAGCAACACCTTCCACCCCAACCTGAAATTCGCCTGGACCATTTCAGACACCTCCCTCCCTTTCCTGGACCTCTCCATTACCGTCTCTGGCAACTGACTAACCACAGACATCTACTACAACCCCGCCAACTCCCGCAGCTACTTAGACTACACCTCCTCCCACCCTACCTCCTGTAAAAATGCCATTCCTTATCCCAATTCCTCCTCCTCCATTGCATCTGTTCCCAGGATTACCAGTTCCACATCAGAAAAACCCAGATGTCCTCCTTCTTCCATGATCACAACTTCTCTTCCCACGTGGTTGATGATGCCCTCCATCGCATCTCCTCCACTTGATGCACCACTGCCCTTGAACCCCACCCCTCCCAATGCAAAAAGGACAGATCCCCCTGATCTTCACCTTCCATCCAACCAACCTTGTCACATATCGTATCATCCTCCGCCACTTCCACCACCTCCAAATGGACCCTACCACCAAAGATATATTTCCCTCCCTACCCCTATCAACATTCCGGAGAGACCATTCCCTCTGTGACTCCCTCGTCAGGTCCACA
>NC_057712.1:91682450-91710318 GCF_004010195.1 Chiloscyllium plagiosum
CTTGGCACAACCCTCTGGACCTGTCCATCACTCCCCCCTCTGACCTATCATCTTCTCCCTCATCTTCATCCATCTATCACTTTCTCAGCTACCTTCCTCCCACCCCCTCCCATTTATCTCTCAGCCTTGGCCCACAAGCCTCATTCCTGATGAAGGGCTTATGCCCGAAACGTTGATTCCCCTACTCCTCTGATGCAACACACTCTTGACTTTGATCTCCGTCATCTGCAGTCCTCACTTTTTCCATAAGTTACAGCTGAAGTACTTTCAACTTATTTGCACACAGGAAGATTTGGCGGATGATCTGGACGAACGTAAAGATTTTTGCTAAACAGAAAAGCTGAGAGAATTGCATAACAGCAACTTGTTTGTGACCACGTGAGGAAGGGTTATTGGGTGCTGCCTTTTTAACCTGCTCTCAAGCAGTCATTGCAAATATTTCTAATTCTTCTTTAGCACATGGCTATCCCACTTCAATTAAATCTCGTTAACTAGATCAAATTGAAAAAGCCAATTTTAACATTTACTTGAGTGAAGGGAAGAGGAGATTTATTAGCTACTCAGGTACACAATTTTATCTGAAATCCTTGGGCCAAATTGTTTTTCAGAATTCAGAACTTTTCAAATAAATGATATTTTCACAGTGAAATTTATAAAAATTATTTAACAGCAGACGCACGTGTGAATAGTACGAGCACTGAGACACAATTGAGGCCTGCCAGTGCTAGGCCACGCAACCACATCACACCTGAGTGACGTGTTTCGAATGGGTGTGGCGTTAGATCACCTGTTCGCACACCAAAATGACACTCCACACTCCACGGAAAAAAGTTTCGGATTCGGAGCTTTTCGAATTTCAAAACTTCGGATAAAGAATAGTGTACCTGTACCTCCAAAAATAATCAAAATGTGACATCAAACACAGGCATAAATATAAGTAATAAGATTGATGTATCTACAAAGGCAGGAAGTTTAAGATAGTTTTTCTCTGTTTGACTTTGCCACTGGGGCAGCACGGTAGCTCAGTGCTTAGCACTGCAGCCTGACAGCACCAGGGACCTGGGTTCAATTCCCATCTTGCGCAACTGTCTGTGTGGAGTTTGCACATTCTCCCCGTGTCTGTGTGGGTTTCCTCCGGGTGCTCCGGTTTCCTCCCACAGTCCAAAGATGTGCAGGTTAGGTGAATTGGCTATGCTAAATTGCCCATAGTGTTAGTCAGGGGCAAATGAGTCTGGGTGGGTTGCTCTTCGGAAGGTCAGTGTGGACTTGTTGGGCTGAAGGGCCTGTTTCCACACTGTAGGGAATCAAATCTAATCATAGTTGCTGTATAACATGTGTAGAGCCCTTGAAGTGTTGTATTTTCAACTTGAGTCCTGACCTTTTAACTATTACCTTGCTTCTTCAAAAGTCCTGAAATTTACGTATCTTGAGTTCTCTGTGAGCAGTTGTTGTTCCAAGTTGCTTCTTCACCACGCACTGGTATTTGAGGTTGAAAGTGAGAATTGAAGTGTTCATATCCTTGCTGTTTTTGTTCTCTCTTGATGCTACTCAAAAGCAAGTCACCAAAGTATGATTCATTGATATATTCCAGTTCTAAAGACATTGACCTTGTATCTGACAATATGTGAATTTTATCATCCAAATGTGAAAAAACAAAGGTTGTGAAGAACTTGATGCCTCTTGGATAAAATAGTAATTTCATGCAGCTAATTTTGTATATACCATCTGAGATTCCTGGGCTTTGTCAGCTGATCACAGCACTGACTTTCAGTCAGGAGGGTCCTGAGTCCATGAAAGCTTCAGGTATTCAAGTCAAATTTTGAAAGTTGATTATTGATAATCTACTTTCACTATAATCATAAAATAATTATGGAGGCAATAGGTACAGTGTCATTTAAGATTAGAGTGGAAAAGCACAACAGGTCAGGCAGCACCAGAGGAGCAGGAAAATCAATGTTTCAGGCAAAAGCCCTTCATCAAGAATGGAGCCTCCCCTTGAAGGGCTTTTGCCCGAAACGTCGATTTTCCCGCTCCTCAGATGCTGCCTGACCTGCTGTGCTTTTCCACTCTGTGTGTCATTTAAGCATGGGAAGGACATGTTGAGGATTAAACTGCAAGGAGGGAACAGAAGTTATCTCGTTAAAAGGGCTTACAATGAGAGAATCTTCAGGAAACATCATCCCCATATTGGAATGAGCCAGAAGCAGTTCACCAGAAGGTGTCCATCACAAAGGAAATGGTGACAAAATTGTGTCATCCTCTGTTACAATGATCTGGATTCACAAACCAGAGCAATGATGACCTCAGTTTTTGAAAATATATCAGTTTACAGCATGTCTGGGTGTTTGATTGGGCCAGCATTTTTTTTGTTGAAACTTTATTGCTGGAACAGCACAGCAGGTCAGGCAGCATCCAGGGAACAGGAGATTCGACGTTTCGGGCACAGGCCCTTCTTCAGGGCCTGAAGGTGGTGAAGCCTTGGTGAATTTCCTCAGTGCACATTGTAGACAGTACACACTGATGCTACTGTGCATGGAGGACTGATTATTTGTGAATGTAGTGATAATCAAACAGGCTGTTTTGTTCTTGAGTGTTGTTAAGCAGGTGGGGAATATTCCATCACATTCCTGATTCCTGAAGAAGGGCCTGTGCCCGAAACGTCGAATCTCCTGTTCCCTGGATGCTGCCTGACCTGCTGTGCTGTTCCAGCAATAAAGTTTCAACTTTGATCTCCAGCATCTGCAGACCTCACTTTCTCCTCCAGCATTTTTTTGTCAATCTCTAAGCAACTTTGAGAAGGTGGTGGTGAGCTGAGTTGTTGAACTGCCACAGTCCATTCAGTGTAAGTAAACCCACAACATCATTCGGAAGGGAGTTTCAGGATTTTGACCCAGTGACAGGGATTAAATAGAGATATATGGCGAGCGGCTTGGAGGGAACTTGTAGGTTGTGGTATTCCCTTGTACTTGCTACCCTTGTCCTACGTGAAAGTGGTTGAGAGTTTAGAAGAAGCCTTGGTGAATTTCCTCAGTGCACATTGTAGACAGTACACACTGATGCTACTGTGCATGGAGGACTGATTATTTGTGAATGTAGTGATAATCAAACAGGCTGTTTTGTTCTTGAGTGTTGTTAAGCAGGTGGGGAATATTCCATCACATTCCTGATTCAAACCTTGTAGATGGTGGATAGGTTTTGGGGAGTTAGGAAATGAGTTACCTGCTATAAGATTCCTAGCCTCTGACTTGTTCTTGTATCACTGAATTTATATGGCTAGTCTAGGACAGTTTCTGGTTAATGGTAATCCCAGGATTCTTTGATAGTAGAGGATTTGATAATGGTAATACCATTGATTGTCAAGGGCAATGGTTAGATTTTTTCTTATTGACAATGGTTATTGCCTGGCAATTATATGACACAAATGTTACTTGTTACAGGTCAGCCGAGATCTTGTTGCATTTGAAACTGAACTACTTCAGTGTTTGAGGAATTACAAATGGCACTGACCATTGTGCAATCATCAGCAAACCCATTTCATTGATGAAGCAGCTGAAGGTAGTTGGGCCTGGGACATTACTCTGAGAAATTCCTGCAGAAATGTTTTGGAGCTGAGATGACTGACCTCCAACAGCCACAACCATCCTTGTATGTGCCAGGTCTCACTCCAACCAACAGAGAATATGTCCCTGTTTCCGATTGATTCCAGTTTAGCTAGGATTCCTTGATGCCACACTTGGTTGAATGCTGCAAAACACACAACACCAGGTTATAGTCCAACTGTTGGACTATAACCTGGTGTTGTGTGATTTTTAACTTTGTACACCCCAATCCAGCAATGGCTCTTCCAAATCTTGGTTGAATGCAGCACTGATGTCAAAGGCTGTCACTCTCACCTCACCTCTGGAATTCAGCTCTTTTGTCCATGTTTAAACCAAGATTGTAATGAGGTCAGGAGCTGAGTAGCCCTGGCGGAACCCAAACTGGTGCCACTGAGCAGGTTATTGCTGAGAAGGTGCTGCTTGATAGCACCGCTGATGACACCTTCCATCACCTTACTGATGATGGAGAGTAGATTGATGGTGGTAATTGCCAGAGTTGGATTTGTCTTGCCTTTTTTCTACAGGGCTGAAAATGTGTTGCTGGAAAAGTGCAGCAGGTCAGGCAGCATCCAAGGAACAGGAGAATCGATGTTTCGGGCATAAGCCCTTCCTCAGGAATGAGGAAAGTGTGTCCAGCAGGTTAAGATAAAAGGTAGGGAGGAGGGACTTGGGGGAGGGGCGTTGGAAATGCGATAGGTGGAAGGAGGTCAAGGTGAGGGTGATAGGCCGACAATGTCAGGCTATTGTTTGACTAGTCTGTGAGACAACGCTCCCAGATTTGACACTAGCCCTCCAGATATTAGAAAGGAGGACTTTGCAGGGTCAACAGGACTGTGTTTGCAGTTATTGTTTCTGGTGCCTTAGTTACTGCCAGACGGTGATTCGAATTCATGCTTTATTTGAGACTTTCTAGTGATTGATGCAACTAAGTAGCTTGCCAAACCATTTTAGGGGGCAGTTAAGAGTCAACCACATTGCAGTGGACCTGGAGTCACATGTAAGCCACACCAGGTACGGACTAAGATTTCCTCTCTGAAGGACATTAGTGAACATGATGGGCTTTTCCAACAATTGACAATAGTTTCATGGTCATCATTTGACTTTTTAATTGTAGATTTTTATTCAGTTAAAATTCTACCACAGTGGGATTGTACCTAGGTTCCCAGACCCTTACTTAGATCCTTGGATTATTAATCCAATAACACGGGTCATCACCTTTCTTTGGGGA
This sequence comes from Chiloscyllium plagiosum, assembly GCF_004010195.1. NCBI lineage: Eukaryota > Metazoa > Chordata > Chondrichthyes > Orectolobiformes > Hemiscylliidae > Chiloscyllium > Chiloscyllium plagiosum. Next base: position 91,687,278 of record NC_057712.1, read on the forward strand.
AGGAATTTTGATCCAGTGACAGTGAAGGAACGGTGATATAATTCCAATTCAGAATGTTGTTTGGAGCGAAAATTTTATAAGTGGTTGGGATATTTCTCTGCATGTATTGTCCTTGTCATTTGAGGTGGCATAGTCCATGAATTTGGAAGATGCTACTGAAGAAGCCTCCGTGAGTAACGTGCCGTTGTACACTAATGATGAAGGGTGGTGGATGGGTGCCAATCAGCTGGATTGCTTTATCTTGGATGATGTTGAGCTTCTTAAGTGTTGCTAGATTGTTTATAGTCACTGAACCAGGGAAGTAAAAAGAATTATTTCACATGCATGACATGTGCCTTCTGGAATGTGGACAGAAGAATCAGGAAATGAGTTATGCACGACAGAATTCCTAAACTCTGATTTACTCTTGCAGCCACAGTATTTATGTGGCTAATCTCATTTGGAGTTTGGACAGTGGGAACATCCTGAATGTTGATAGATGCTGCCATTGAATGTCAAAGGCAATGGTTAGATTCTCTCTCCTTGGAGATGATTGTTGCTCAGCACTTGTGTGTGGCTGAAGATTTTTGCAAAAGCTTCAGACTTATCATTTGCACTCATGCACTGAAGGTTGCCAAAGTCAATGAGGAGAAATACAATAAGCGCAACCACAGTGGTTACCTCTCTCTTCATGTGTGGTTGATGTGTGACCACATTAAGAAAGTGATGTTAGTGAATGCCCATTACCCTAGTAGTGCTCACAATGCTTTTATCCTGTGACAGTCAGTATTCTTTAACTCCTTAAGGATGTCAAAGCAGATAGCAGGAATACAAGGAGCATCCTTCCATACAGGCCTCCTGACCATCCTCCACTGGCTTGAAGCCACAAGGCCAGGTCAAAGGCTATTCAAGAAGAACCTTGGAGACACTCATTGGTCTATGGAGGTGGAGATTTGGTGACTGTTGTCACTCAGAGGGAATCTCTCTGAGATCCAGAACATGGAGAGTAAGAGAGGGATGCAGAAAAGAGACCACATGCAACTGTACAGAGTAAGTGAGATTGCATTGTGAAACATTGCTTTGGTTAAAAAGAATTTTTCACCATCAATATGAACTTATTATCCTCTGATGGTACAGCCATTTCAGACTTCCCATTACCAAGTCCCTTTAGTCAAAACCAGTAAAGGCCAAAAGCAAATACCTTCACACAATAATTTTATCCTGCTATACATCATCAGTAATGCAAAAAGTTAACAAAACTAATCATGTTTGTACATCCTCACAGACCCTGTCTTTCGGATGCCCCTGCATAATCACGGGCTCATATTCAATGTTATCCCAGAGCTGCAGCATGGCCATTGGAATGAATTTCACTGCAGGACAATACAAATGGTCTTGGAGGGTGACCTCCGGAATTTGAGGAGAAGCATTAGGCTGCACCTCTTGGTGCCAGCTTGGCTGATTGAAAAGACAGCAAGGTAGTTGGAGGATTGGCATTGGTGAGAACACAAATGCTGTCATCCTAAAAGAGGGCAGCACTGTGCCACTGCCACTCTCACAAGACATGACCTCAGTATTGCTAATCTGCTGGAGCCTAGGTGGTCCACATGCTCCATCAAGCACAAAGATCCACAGTGGCCAAGGTCATCTGTCTGGATGGCAGCAGGGACGGCATCAAGTGGAAATTGTTGGCTAAGTTATTTGGGCTAGAGCTTTCAGAAGTGCATGTAGTGGAACCTCATAGAGTCATAGAAAATTCAGCATGGAAACAGACCCTTCAGTCCAACCCGTCCATGTCAACCAAATATCCCAACCCAATCTAGTCCCACCTGCCAGCACCTGGCTCATATCCCTCCAAACCCTTCCTACTCATATACCCATCCAAATGCATCTTAAATGTTGCAATTGTACCAGCCTCCACCACTTCCTCTGGCAGCTCATTCCATACACATACCACCCTCTGCGTGAAAAAGTTGCCCCTTAAGTCTCTTTTATATCTTGCCCCTCTCACCCTAAACCTATGCCCTCTAGTTCTGGACTCCCCGACCCCAAGGAAAAGACTTTGCCTATTTCCCCTATCAATGCCCCTCTATAAGGTCACCCCTCAGCCTCCGACGCTCCAGGGAAAACAGTCCTAGCCTGTTCAGCCTCTCTCTATAGCTCAAATCCTCCAACCCTGGCAACATCCTTGTAAATCTTTTCTGAACCCTTTCAAGTTTTACAACATCTTTCCGATAGGAAGGAGACAGAATTGCATGCAATATTCCAACAGTGGTCTAACCAATGTCCTGTACAGCCGCAACATGACCTCCCGACTCCTGTACTCAATACTCTGACCAATAAAGGAAAGCATACCAAAAGCCTTCCTCACTGTCCTATCTACCTGCGACTCCACTTTCAAGGCACTATGAACCTGCACTCCAAGGTCTCTTTGTTCAGCAACACTCCCCAGGACCTTACAATTAAGTGTATAAGTCCTGCTAACATTTGCTTTCCCATAATGCAGCACCTCGCATTTATCTAAATTAAATTCCATCTGCCACTTCTGTGCCCATTGGCCCATCTGGTCAAGATCCTGTTGTAATCTGAGGTAACCTTCTTCGCTGTCCACTACACCTCCAATTTTGGTGTCATCTGCAAACTTACTAACTGTACCTCTTATGCTCGCATCCAAATCATTTATGTAAATGACAAAAGGTAGAGGGCCCAGCACTGATACTTGTGGCACTCCACTTGTCACAGGCCTCCAGTCTGAAAAACAACCCTCCATCACCACCTCTGTCTTCTACCTTTGAGCCAGTTCTGTATCCAAACGGCTCGTTCTCCCTGTATTCCATGAGATCTAACTTTGCTAATCAGTCTCCCATAGGGAACCTTTTCGATCGCCTTACTTAAGTCCATATAGATCACATCTACTGCTCTGCCCTCATGAATCCTCTTTGTTACTTCTTCAAAAAACTCAATCAAATTTGTGAGACATGATTTCCCACACATGTTGACTATTCCGAATCAGTCCTTGCCTTTCTAAATACATGAAGGAAGGCATAGTTTAAAATGATGATATTTTGAGGTTAAGTGCTCATAATGTCTTGGGGGGGGTCTATTTTTCCAATCTTCATGGTTGGCATTATGTCATAAATCCTCATTAGAATCATGTTCATAGGCACAGCCATGTTTGGTGAAAAATGCAAAACACGTATTTCATGTGGAGTGAGGGAGAAGTCAGAAAGTGTTGTCAATGGTTCGCAGTTAGAAAAACTAGAGTCAGTGGGTATTTGGGGACAAACTCTTCATTTGACACCATCCAAGACAAAGCAGCCTGCTTGATTGGGACTACATCCACAAGCATCCACTCCCATCACCGCTGAGGCTCAGTAGCAGCAGTGTGTACTATCTACAAAATGCACTGCAGAAATTCACCAAAGATCCTTAGGCAGCATCCTGAAAAATCATGACCACTAAAGAACAAGAGCTGCAGATACAAGTTCCCACCATCTTGACATAGAAATTCAGTGTCACTTCTTCAAAATCCTGGAATTCTCTCCCTAATGACATTGTGAGTCAACCTACAGCACAAAGATTGCAGCAGTTCAAGAAGGCAGCTCACCACACCTTCTCAGGGGCAACTAGGGACAGGCAATAAATGCTGATCAGCTAGCAGCAATGCCAACATCCCACAAGTGTGTAAAAAACACAGCAGCTAGGGAATGAAGTTGATGGCCATAGATTTCTCACTATTTAATTGGAGCACACCCTCAAAATGGGATTTCTTGTACATCATAAAGTTTTAAATGCTTGGTATTTGTTCATATCTGACTGCAAGCCTGAATAACAGGCTGCTTTGTCTTGAATGGTGTCAAATGAAGAGTTTGTCCCCAAATACCCACTGACTCTAGTTTTTCTAACAGGCTTGCTAACCATCAGTTTGCAATGCACCTTTGGGATCGTACCAAACTGGTCAGCAGCCCAGGAACAGGAAACTTTGTGGATTTTGGAGGTATAGATCAGTGATTGAGTAAATCATGAATTAACAGGGAACTAGGGTTACATGAAGTTTTTGGGAGCATCAATATACATTTGACATTAACTAGGTGTTTATTGTATTTCAGATTGTAGGTATTAATTGGGGAGTCAGCTGTGCTCTTGTATACATCTTAATATATATGAGAGAAGGTTGAAAAAATATTGTTATTTTGGAAGTGCAAAGGACTGGGTATAAGTCCCACCACTCCAGTGTATAATAACATTGCTGACCACGTTGATCATAAAATATCTAGAAAGATGGTGCTCCAGTGTTCTATCCTGCACTGTCTGGCTATCAGACAGTTAGGAAGAGATCAGAGCATAGTCAGAGATCATGAAGAGAAATGGAGGGGGTGCAGAGATAATAGAGTGAGTTGGAAAACTGAGAAAAATGGGAGAGGTCTGTGAGCTTAAGAGAGTTGGTGTTGAGGAATGTGTGTGGGGAGGTTATTGAAATGAGATTGTGTTTACCAATGGACCAGTGGGTCCTGCTGCCTTCAATGCAGTGCTATAAAGTCACATGCCTCATGGATCCATCCCTTTGTGCATCCTTTATCTGTCATACTCCTGGAGGAACATGAGAAAGATGAAGGAATGCAGTCTTTGTATTTGACTTCAACAAAATGATTGGTTGCCCAGTTTTCATCCCACCTCTAGTTTGGTTAGAATTCAGAGGTTAGTGCAATGTCAAGTTTGTTATTTCAGATTTATAACATTTGAACTTGTAACCTAAAAATGAAACCACTATTTTCTTTAAACATCTCAGTATCTTCTGGGAATGAAAACGTTTCAGATGTTCTGAATATTAATTACAAATAGACAACTTTTAAAATACCATTGCTAAAACACTGAATAGTATGCGCAGCATATTGACATATTGGCTTCTTATTTAGAGAAATGGCTTCATGATGGCTCTGCTACCTCACAGAACCAGGGACCTGGATTTGGTTCCAGCCTTCGGTAACTGGATGGAGTTTGCACATTCTCCCTGTATCTGCATGGGTTTCTACTGGGTGCTGTGGTTTCCTCCCACAGTCCAAAGATTAAGTTAGGTGGATTGGCCATGCTGAATTGCCCCTTGATGTCCAGGGATGTAAAGCTTAGATGGATTGGCCATGCTAAAAGCAGAGTTACAGGAAAAAGTAGAGGTCTGGATCTGGATGAGATGCTATTCAGAGGGTTGGCTCAGACTCAATGAACTGAATGGCCTCTTTTTATACTGTAGGGATTCTTAAATGTTCATGTACAATTTTAGTTACCCATTACCAACTATATATAATTACTCTTCTCATGCCTTAGCTATTTAATTCTATCAGTCTTTGTGAATGCATTGCACATATATTCTTTAAATCATGTTGGTTTCTTAAGTAATGATGAAGGGCTTATTCTCCTGCTCCTCGGATGCTGCCTGACAGGCTGTGCTTTTCCAGCACCACACTCTTGCCTCTGATCCCCAGCATCTGCAGACCTCACTTTCTCCTGGTTTCTTAAGGGTTCAAGTTTGTGTTGTTGTGACTGGCATTTGGTTTCAAGTCATTTGTTGCTGTTGTGGTAGCTGCTGTTGTTACGCTATTTCTGTTGTTCGATTGCTCTGGATCTTTGTGTCCAATGGTTGATGTGTGTTCTGTGTAGGTGGTACGATAAGCCACCTCTAGATGAGGAACTGCTTCTCCAGTTGGGTGTGTGTGGCTGTGGTTGTGATGGTTTTATCTGATCATTCACTTTCACTGCATTGCATTGAGTTGACAGCTGCAGGTCCCACATTGCTACTTGGTCTGGCTTTGTGGAGATTGTTGAATGCACACTGACTGGCTTTCCAACTCTGGCAGTGGTTAGCAGTCTGCTGAAATGAAAATTAACTTTCTGCCATTTCAGGCTTGACTTTTTCACTGCCTTGTTACTACTTTTGGCTTCAATAACTTTTTTGCCATTGGGAGAGGAGCTTGTGTGTAGAACAATGTCAGTCTTTATACTGGCCTACTGTCCGTGCTTTCAGTAGATATAGAGTCATAGAGTCATAGAGATATACAGCATGGAAACAGACCCTTTGGTCCAACCCAGCCACGCCTACCAGATATCCCAACCCAATCTAGTCCCACCTGCCAGCACCCGGCCCATATCCCTTCCTATTCATATACCCATCCATATGCCTCTTAAATGCTGCAATTGTACCAGCCTCCACCACATCCCCTGGCAGCTCATTCCATACACGTACCACCCTCTGCGTGAAAAAGTTGCCCCTTAGGTCTATTTTCTATCTTTCCCCTCTCACCCTAAACCTATGCCCTCTAGTTCTGAACTCCCCGACCCCAGGGAAAAGACTTTACGTGTCTCCTCTCGAGGATTACCTCAAAATCTTTATGATTCCTTTGGTGATCTTCCCGGCTACCTCAGCCTTTCCATTTGGGGTTCGTGTGGAGATAATGTGTTGCATTGAAATTCTCAGATGTTAATGGAGCAACTCAATTCTTCACTTGTTAACAGCAGACCCAGTGTCATTCATGGCAATGTCGGGAATGCCAGTGACTGAAGTGTACTTTAAGACATTCAAAAATCTCAGTGCTAGTCATTGAAGTCAACTGAACCACCTCTTAGTACTCAGAGTAGTCTCCAGGGACATAAAAATCAGTTCCTGCAAGTATGAAGAGATGTCCTTCCAGTTTCACCTGGACTATTTGGGATGTTATATGCCATCAGTGCTCTCGAACTTGCTTATCTTGGTACTCATGACAAAAACGCCACTTCTTGATTTCATTGCTCATGTTCCATCAGTAGAACACATCTCTTGCCTTCCTCAGACTTGATTCAGTTCCCTGGTCGTTTGCATGGATGTACTTTATTATCTCTCCTCACAATTTCTTTGAGATATTTATTTCCTTTAAACAAAATGCCATCTTGGGTTGTCAACTCATGTCTCTATATCCAATAAGGTCTTATAGTAGCAGATGCATCCTCATGCTGTCTGGCCTTCTTTTTGTTACTATTTCTTGCAATGGTTGAAGATTTGCATCTTGTTGGATAGTTTGCTTGATTTGAGCAAGGTGCTTGTCTGTTATAATCAGTGCCTTTGCTGAGTTGATGGCTTCATGATAATGTTTGATATTGATGTGATATGCTCCTTCTGCAATCCTTATTCCAAAGTAGAAAACCCCTGCTCCCCTATCGGCTTGACTGAACCAACTTGTTGTATGATATACAGTGATTCATCAGAATCTTCAGGCAGTAACTCTCTTGATGGCATCTATGCTGCTTGTTGTGGCTCTTTTTGGTCTTAGACTTGTGGGCAAAATTACTTGCAGTAAACACTGGTTTTCCTGTGGACTGGTTGTGCTTCTTCTTTTGCCACCTTCTTTTGCATGATGGTTCTGCAGTATTTGCATCCTGCCCTGTGATTGTCCCAGCCTCCAGCATGTGTCAGTATACTGCAAGACCTGCTCTCTTCTGCCATGAATCTGCTCTGGCTGTAGATTCACAACCTTGACACTTTCTTCTTTTTAAAGTGGCAGTTCACAGATTGCAGTTGTGCATTTTAGTTCAGCTCTGGGCATGCACCGCAGTGCCTCTTCTGACACCACCTTTTGAGTGTACAATAGTGCAGCTTGTTGAACACAATGACTTTATTGAAGTGAAGCTTAAGATGCCAATCTACAGGGTGTGAGCCTCATGCGAGAGTGTGTCAACTCAGATAGTTTCTGCATGACTATATTTCAATCCAAATACTATCTTATTAAACAAGGAAATCAAAGGTTATTGCAGATAGAGATCAATGTGGAATTTGAAACACAAACAGATCTGGTGTGACCTATTGAATTGTGGAGCAGGTTTGAAGGTTCAAATGCCTTACTACTGTATCTATTTCATATGGTCACGCTGGGGTATGCAATGGAATCCATTTGTTCTGTTTCAAGAAGTAATACCAGTAATTGTTCTTGCTAATTAAGAGTTTTTGTAAGATAGGATTGTTATTTGATTTCAAAACTTATAGAAGGAATTCACTCTCCTGCAGAAAGCCCTACTTTATTTTTAGGTGGCAAGTTATGACAATATCAGTGGCCCTAAACAAACAGTTCTATATGAATGGGTATTTCCATTAAATAAAAACAGACAATAGTCAGTCTGTGAGAATGTGAAAGCAAAAACATATGTTATTGTTTTGCATAGGGCCTGTTATCAGGACTCAATGAGCATTGACATTTTAGTATGCCTTTCTCTTTCGGATTCCCTTGCTTGTCCAATATTTCTGATTTTAATTCATTATTTCAAATATTGCAGTTTTTAAAAAATTGGTTCTTTCAGAGATGAACTATCTGTTTTGACACACTGCAGGGAATGCTTATTAGGATGGCATTCTAGATTTGTAAGTAAAATTGGTTTAAAAGACATATCATTCTCTTGCCTTGCAATGCTGCACTTGTGCTAGTGTTGTAACATCCACTTGTGCTATATCAAGGTGAATGAGAATGAAATAGGTTGACCAGATTGATCCCAGGTACACTCCTACTGAAAGTATTTGTGTGTGTGTGTGTGTGTGTGTGTGTGTCCCGTTTGCAATTATCATAACACGATTGTTGATGAAATGTCACTAGTATTTAGTTAGTAATGCAATAGACCATCCTTGTTGAATACTTTGAAGCAGAGGTACCAGAACATTTAAGCATTTCCTTAAATCTGATGCTACTTAAAGCCTGCAGAAGCGATATATCAAAGGTTAGTGATAATTAAATTTTGATTATTTAGTCTAGCTATATGAACAATTGATCTCTTAACTATTTTCTTTCACATCAGGGTCCTATCGTTTACTTTTAATGAAGGAAACACAATCATCCTCCTTTCATTTTAACGCATTTTTACCAATGGAAAGAATTCTGATCATTTTTCAGCTAACTGTAAGCACAACACAGTATGAGTGACTGATAAGTAATTATTTGAGCAAATGGTGTGTGAATATCTTCCATATTACCCTCTTGTTGACTCCCATATCTGGAATGAATGCCCCAAAGTTTGATAAAAGTTACATTTTCCAGCCAATTTTCAGCTTAACAATATCACAGCACTTGAGAAAGTATCTTGTAATATGGAAGGAGTGGGTGACGGAGGCAAAGTGTAGATTCGATTCCCTACAGTGTGGACCCAGGCCCTTCAGCCCAACCAGTCCACACTCCGAAGACCTACAAAGAGTTACCCACCCAGACCCATTTCCCTCTGACTAATGCACCTAACACTGTGGGCAATTTAGCATGGCCAAGTCACCTGGCCTGCACACCTTCAGACTGTGGGAGGAAACCAGAACAAGCCCTCGCAGACACAGGGTGAATGTGCAAACTCCACACAGACAGTTGCCTGAGGCTGGAATCAAACCTGGGACCCTGGTGCAGTGAGGCAGCAGTGCTAACCACTGAGTTACCATGTGTACATCAGAAGCATCCTGTATTATGTTCTTCCCATGTGAATCAACAGTAATTATATAGGCTTTATTCATATGAACAAAGATCCTCTGCTTTTCCTCCTCCGCTCTACTCCCAAATGCATTTGGCCTTATTTGAGTCTAAACGGATTCATCACAAAGTAGTGTTTCTATGTTCCACTTTATTTCATGAATCAAATACAATTGTATGCTTTTAACTCTATATTTTGATGGCTATTCACAGGTTTTATATAATGCAGTATTAACCTATGATAAGAATTGCTTCAATATATTTAGATAGATATTGCCATCTAATAATTAAACCTTCATTCACAAATTGGCATCAAAGGAATGATTTATGTGACTGTTATGGAGGGTCAGCTAGGTTGGGCAGTGTTATTGCTCAGGACTTCGTATTTCATATGGAATGAAGTACAACAATAATGACTATGCACACTTTTCTAAAGTTGTTTAAAGCGTTATCATTTAAAGAACTGAAAGTTGGTTAGGTTTAGCACTTTTCTCATAAACTTGAATGTTTTGCATTGACAACAGAAGTGTCCTCAGTATAACAGGATTTTGCAGTCCTGAGTTAATCTCACTTCTGTAATCCATGATAAGGAGTTCTCTGTTTCAGTTCTATGGGAGCACTGATGGTTTTTGTAATACATATTCGCCATTTTCCACAGGAGGAGGTGGAACCACTGGTTCAGTATTTTTTTCCTAGGGATGTGGCCAATGCTGTCAAAAAAAATTTAATTGACAGTTCCCACAAAGCCTGAGGAAATGGAGTGTCTTTGCTTCAAGCATATTGCACACCATGGTGTTAGGCAGTAAATTCAGGTATTGACTCCATAACGGTGACAGTGCAGTTATGTCTGTCCAAAGCAGAATGGTGTGTTATTTGGAGACTGTGGTGTTTGTTGATCTTATTGCTCTTGCCTTTCTCATTGGTGCCGAACACAGAAATCATTGCGGGCTGAATTTTCCTGGCCCTGCAATGGCAGTGTGGGATCCCAGAGGGCCATGAAAATAGGTCATGACAGAATGTGTCCTTGATATACTCCCACCAGCGGGTCACATTTCCAGCTGTGAATGGGATTAGTTCAGTTAGCGGGTCTTTGAAACCACTGCGCAGCAGCCATCTTCCAAACACTACCAGCGCCTTCCAAAATGTCCACACGAAGAGGCCACCAGTCAATGGAGTTAGCCGCCCTGTAACACTCAAGGGGAGGTCATAAGAGCCTGAGACATTGGAAAAAGCACTGCACTACAAAATGGTCATAACACTGGTATTGCCCCTTATTTTAGGGAGCTTTCTCCCTGCTGTTCCTCAAATATTTGATACCACTTATATCACTCAATTGTGGCCAGTAACTGAGAATGGAGGACACTTCTTAGATGCTTCCAGCTCAAAGAGCAGATGCAGTATGCTCCGTGAATGATACATATTGCAGCCACGTTGGTGCTAAAGGAAGTGAATTTTGGGGCAGTGAATGGCAAACAGCGTTGAAGTGACTGGCCCAGTTAAACTCTGACCAGTAATGTTAGAAGTGGGAGATTTGGTGACGGTGATGCCGTAGCAGATCAGGAAAATTGCTTATGACTTTTTTTTTCTTTTTCAAAGTGGTTCCTGAAGGACAAGAATGATAGGGTACTGATTTAAAGTGATGTGCAAAAAATTCAAGGGTGATGTAAAAAAAAATCTTTTTCACACAGCGAGTAGTTAGGGTATGGAACACACTGCCTGGAAATGTAATGGAGGCAGATCCAATGGAGACAATCAAAAAGACATTGGATGATTATTTGGATATTAATAAAGTGCAGGGATATCGTGCAAAAGCAGGAGATTGCCAAAAGATAATCATGCTCATTTGAAGAGTCGGTGCAGGCAAGATGGCCAAATGGCCTCCTTTTGCACCATACTGATTCTGAGATTCTGTGACTGACTATGGAAGTGTCCCTGACTAACTGTCATCACCCTTCACCCTACTAAGGACTGCACCAGTTTGACTTTCATATTGCACTTGCTTGAAGCACAGATAAACTGCTGACATAGCTGTGCCGCACGATGATAAGTTCATTCCTGAAGTGACTGGTAGACTGACTGTTCAGTGCTCCCCAATGCAGCAAGCACCCTCTGTTCTCAAAGGCAAAACAAGCCACAGAGGATGGCAGCTGGTAACTGAACACTAAAGATCTCGTGCTTTAAGAAAGCAATGAGACTCATACAGGATTTGGCAGCCTGTAAGTCAGTGCTGAAGCCGATGAGTCCTTACTAAGAAAGCAATGATAGACAGAGGCTGACAGCCCAGAACTAAGCAAAAGTGATGAAGTCCTAAGAAAGCAAGCTGAGAGCCATAAGATGTATCCTATAGTGATGTATGTGTATATGGCCTTGGATGCAAAACAACATGACAGAAACTTGCATGTCCTAGGCGCTGCTGAGCTTCAAAAGTAAATTAGAGAAGAGTCTGAATTGGTCTGAGACCAGACATTGTGATGCGACAAAGCTGGTGATTCGCTAAAATAGAGTTGCGTATTGAAGGGTGGCAGAAGGTGGTGGCTAGACAGGGATGTCATTCTGCAGAAGTAGGAGTATGATGCTGGGACAAGAATTCAGGGAGCTGCAGCCTGCAGTTACACTCACTGATTTAGATGGTAGGAAGTTGACCCATTGAGATTCTCAGTGGAGGAAAGAAGAGTTTGAAATGATGCGTCATAAGTCCAGTTGGTGCATTAATGAGATGCAAATGCCTGGAAATAAGATATGTGGCATAAAAGAGCAAGAATCTGAAGTCATCATTCAAGTCATCACTTGAGGAAAAAAATTGTCTCAATGTTGGAAATCTATTTTTTTCTCATTCTTACAATATCACCTCACTTTTCTGGCAGGTAATCTTGCCACACCAGGGAGAGAGAAATTCCTCTCATATGGAACATACTGCACTGTCCAATCTCCTGGAAGAAATGAGTGATCTCAGCACAGTCCTTGTGGAGACAAATTCCCATCTTCACATTGAGAATACCTTCCATCATGTTGTGTGGCACTATCACTGTGCTAAATGGGACCGACAGATCTAGTAACTCAAGGCTAGACATTCATGAGATTCTGTGGGTCATCAACAGCAGCTGCATTGTACTCCAGCATAATATGCAATCGCATAACCCAGCATATCCCCCACTCAGCCATTACCATCAAGCCAGGGGATCAACACTGGTTCAATGGAGGGTACAGGTGGGCATGCTAGGAGCAACACCAGGCATAGCTAAAGATGTGCCAGTTGTCAACCTGGTGAAGCTACTGAACAGGACTACTTGCATGCCAAAAGACTCAGCAACTTTTTTTAGCCACCTTTTCATCGGTCTGCATTTAAGAAAAAAGCCCACCAATTCCCACTTGCCTGCATATTCCAAGAATATTGTAGCATGGCAGTGAACCATTTGGTCTGTTTGGTTTGTTATGCAGCTTAATTTCTTATTAATTTTCTTTCCAAAAATGATGGGAGCTTTCCATACCATCAGGAGTGTGTCAGCATTGGGTGGGGAAGCACTGGGCTAGTCACTAGTTATATTTAACATATCTCTGACTGAAAACATGCTTGACCATGTGCCATAAAATCCAGTCCCATGTTCCAAACCACTAATAGACCATCAATGACTTTGCTCATGTTGACCTACCTTGTTTTAAAATGAGTGAGTATTATGTGATGTCATCAACAGTCACTGAGAACTTTATTCGGGACTTTGTGTGACCTGCCGTCATTGTGTCATTAGACGATTGGCACATGTTCTTCTGGAGTCAAGGTGTGTGATCAGATTAATCCCTGAGAAAGTTTTAATTAGAAGTTAATTGTAGCTTTGTTAATGGACCAAAAACATTGAGAGTGTAAACTTGCTCCGTGTTTACATTGCATTTATAGTGCCGAAATGAGGTGTGATTTCGGTTCTTTGCAAGATAGTCCAGTAGGAGTAATTTCCAACATGATGTCTTTAAGATACCTTCTCTTAGTTTCCCCACTGTTTCAGAGTCTTTACATGGCTTATGGCTTACATGTGTTACAGTAAGCAGTGAGTTCATTGCATTTGACATGCTGAAGATTTACAAGGCACAACAGCTGCCAGGCTCTGCTGATGATTTCCTGACATAATCAATCTAGAGTTTACAATACAAACTTATAAAGCAGAGAAACACTTTTACAAAAAAAGAAATTGGCATTCTGCCTACACGTGCATGAATTTGTTTTCCTCAGGGTCAGAGTTCCTGAAGTCATTTGGACCTTTTGCTCTCAGTCACAGTTTCTCAAAAACTGATCTAGCATTGCCTCTGGGCAAACTCTTGTTACACCATTGATGTTGTTATTATGGCGAATGAGCACGATGGATGTAGCAGCGGAAACCAAAGTAGCATTTACTTCACGAAGAACAAAGTATGTCATCACAACCATTTGAGCAGGTAAAACGCGGTTTAGCTAGTGCTTCCCACTATAAATGTTGATGAAATATAGATATTAATATGCGATGCCAGCACAACTAATGCAGAAACATTAAAGTGTGTGAAGAATGTCAACTTTTAACACTACTGCTCCGAATCTCCCACTTTCAAATGAAGGCCCATACCCTTGAACCAGTATCAATTCTAACATGCATTTATCCTGCAGCCCCCTTATCCCTTCCAAGCATTATTGCTGTGTTTTCTTTCCTTTGTTCTTTCAAGGGTAAGTGTGCATTATTGACATGGCCAGCATTTATTGCATAGTCCTAATTGCCTTTGAGCAAAATAGCTTGTTAAGTCAATTAAGAGTTAACTATATTGCCATGCTTTCAGAGCCAAATGTAGACCATTGCGAGGTAAAGAAAGTAGATATCCTCTCTAAAAGACATTAAAGACTGTTTTTTTTTCCCATTTACTGATGATAGCAATGATGGTCACCATTAATTAACTTGACTGCCTTTTATATTCCAGATAATGGCATTGTTCAATACAGTTGTCGTGAGATTCCAACCCACATTCCCCAGAGTTTCATGCTGTGGTTCTGGATTTCTAATCCAGTGACATTTTCACTGTACCACTAATGAAAATGTTAGCAATGTATAACTATAGAGTATAACATTAATTATCATTATTAACAAAATGATGTATATTAAACTTCATCACAAACCAACATAATCAAAGGCCATTCTCACCTTGGTTATACTTTCTTCCATACTCTTCCATTGGACAGAAGATATAAAAGTTTCACTGCACATACAAACAGATTCAAGAACAGTTTCTCCCCCTCTGTAAAAATACTTTTGAACACACCTCTCAAATGATAACATTGATCTCTCTCGCTCTGCACTTTCTCTGAGCTGTAAGGAGACGTTGATGTTTTTCCCTGAAACAGGAAGCTGAGGGGTGACCTTATAGAGGCTTATAAAATTGTGAGGGGCATAGGTAAGGTGAATAGCCAAGACCTTTTCCCAAGGTGGGAGAATCCAAAACTGGAGGGCATAGGTTTAAGGTGAGAGGGGAAAGATTTAAAAGGGACCTGAGGGGCAACTTTATTGCACAGATGGTGATGAGTATATGGAAATAGCTGGCAGAGGTGGGTACAATTACAATATTTAACAGACGTTTGTACATGTAGATGGATAGGTAACATTTAGAGAAACATGTATCTAATGCAGGCAAATGAGACTGCTTCTGTTTTGAAAACCTGGTCAGCCCTGCATGAGTTGAGCTGAAGGGTTTGATTCTGTGCCGCATGACAGTATAAATCAGCTAACACTTTGGATTGATGACATTACAGAACTGAAGAAAACATTTCCTTAGTTTTATTATTTTGTATTTTATCACAATGCATTCCAAACTGCAAACAATCAACCTGTTCTAAATTAACACAGTTTTTCACGAGGTGCTACATAGCTTTCTTTTAAATTTTGATGTTTCTTCCTGGTGTCTGAAGATTGAGGTTTCCTTTTGTCCATATGAAAAATTCAGGTCACCAACCAAGCCTCATTATGAGAATCCCAACAAGCGGCAGACAGGGGTAGAATCCTTTCGGACACATTGATGTGTAACATTAGCCATGCAGGATGTTGCCATCAATCATAGAATTTAACTAGAATTGTGAGAGGAAGTTCAGGAGAAGTCTGCTTCCCCTGTCAAGTTTCAGATGTCTCAGCTTTTTTGACCATAATGCTCTGGATCTTCCACCTCAGGCATCAAGCTCCCACGCAGGAATGGACGTCTGTGACTTCTAATTCAGTGATTCCCATAATCATTGACATCCGCCATGACTTCCTGATTGTAGGGAAGAGCAAAACCAGTCAGCTCGTAATGTGTTTTTCCATCTGAGAAGCACTGTGACTAGGAAACTGTAACAGGAAGTCTCAAATTTCTAAACTGCTGTTCCAGATCTTTCTCCTTTAAACAAAACCACAAAATATGGACACTTTGGCAGTGGATTTATAAAACTTCAGTAATGCTGATGATGTTTCTATGAATTTGTGTATCTGGATTCTGTCCATATTCTTATATTTAAATATTGTTTATTTTGCAGGTTATCATAAACCTTCTCGTCCAGTGAACTTGTCTTTGAAGTCACACAATTTTAAGACCGTACTAACATGGACTTATGTAAATAAGACATCTGAAGCAACAAACTTTACTGTCCAGTTCAGGGATTACCAGTGTGTATTTATTTTAATATTTAACGTGTTATAATTATTTCAAATAGTTTGAAATTTGTCAATCTGAACAGGACTTTCTTTACTTCTCCTTTACATGTAGGACTGCTCGATGGCAGCTGTTCCCACCCTGTTCAAACATTGCTTTATATCACTGCGACGTCACTGAAGCCTTTAGTGTGAACCTTAGTACATCAAATTCCTATTATGCCAAAGTCCAAGCAATCACAAAATTTGAGGAGTCACAATTTGTCCTCACGGAAAGATTCAGTTTTCAACAGAATGGTAAGTGCATCTTATGTTTCAACAGAACTTCAGAAGGCTCAGCTATACCGATCAATGTAAAGAACATGGATTGTATTTCTAGGAAATGTAATAAGAAAACAGAACTTTGGAATAAATGGTCAAATATACAGAAAGGTAGGGGCATGAAATTAGTGGAGTTGCTCTTGCAGGGAACCTGCACAGACACAATGGACTGAATCATCTCTTTCTGCGCTGTAACCATTTATTTCATTTTCTTCTGCAATAGCATACATCAAAAGATCCTCCAGTCTATACTGCTTATGCCATAGGATTGTAATATCTTGTGCATCAAAATATATTCTGTCCTGACTCACTCCCAAACCTAACTACCTGCTCCAACCCTCTGTATTCCCAGGCAGTATCAATTTTATGACAAATTATGATGAGGTTTCCATTAAAAAATCGGTGGAGGTCTAGTTAATGCAAAGAAGTAATTGCACAATTACATCATTGGTACCACAACATTAGCTTCCACTGGGGCAGTCTTCATTATGTGAAACCCAACCACAGAAGTGCAGTGGCAGCAGCTGACTGGCTACTGTGCGAGATCCTATGATGCAGTGGTGGTGTTCCTACCTCTGGGTTCAAGTTTCACAGTAGGACTTAGCCGTGGCACTATTATTAGACTGTAAATCTTTCCAATACACCATGTTAGCTGATAAGAGTGGGAACATTTCCTGGTCAGCCAGAATTATGAGGTAGCTTCAACTCAATAGCTTCCCCATGTTAAAAGACTCTGTGTACATGTTCTTGCCATGAGCAAGTGTCATCTTTTTATCTGAGGGGCTTCACAACTAGCTCAACTAAAATAAATAAATATAAGAGATTTTCTTTTGGCTGAACTTCTTGAGAATCAGGTAAGTGAAAGAAAATGCTGCAATAATTCCTTAGGCCTTCCTAGCTTGAATTAGCCCTGATCACATCTTTATGTGACATTTTTTTTTAAAATTGTATCATGGAATGTGAACATCACTGGTGTAAGCAGAGAAAGTGCTCATCGTAATATTCTGTCTGTGTGACATGTTTGCATCCACTGATTTAACTGAAACAATAATCCCACTTTTGTAAAAATGTCAATGCCACTCAATTATTGTGAATAATAGCTATCCTTTATGAATAATGTCTTTAGCAGAATTCTAAATGCTAGTTAATTACTTATAATGTTTCTATGTTTTGAACAGCCACAATAGGTGCGCCCACAGTAGACATTTCAGTTCATGGGCACAAAGTAGTTTTGAGTTGTATATACCCTTTTGTTACGAAACTCACTACAGCAACTGGCCGGAAAGTAGACCATGACTTACGGTGTGATATTTGTGTTTGGCAAGAAGGACACAATGAATTGGTATGTACAACTAAAAAAGGAAATGTCATTAACAGAATGTTGATGTGCACAGTTTACGTGAGCATAACCTCAATGACCATGTCAGACAATTGGCCTTTGGTCAGTTATGTTCCTTATTTTGTTGCTAAGTTCTTTTGGTCATGAACTTAAATTTGCCTCCTGTTGCTAACAGAATAATGTAATAATGGGAATATTTTCCCTATTTCTAGAAATTTTTCAGAATTTGGAAAAACCACTTTGTGTTTTCTTTATGAATTATGTCACAGGAAGTGTGCAGAAAATATTCATTAAAGCCACAGCTTGGGTGAAACTATGAGAATATATGCATGAGTGAGGCACGAGTAAGGGGCAGAAGATGTGATAAAAATATTTTTCACCCAGCGAGTGGTGGGAATCGGGAATTCCTTGCCTAACATTTATGACATTTAAGGAATATTTAGATTTGCACTTATAATGTCAAGGCATACGTGGCTATGGGCCAAGAGCTGGAGAATGGAATTAGAATAGTCAGATGCTTGTTTTTGATTGGCACAAATGCGATTATCTGAAGGACCTTTTTCTGTGCTATAAATCTCTATGATTCTCTGTTTTTTTCCAGTCTCTCCGGGTAAAATGATGCCATTCATCCATATTGCCATCTTACTGAATCTCTTCTCTGTCATTTTCCTGATTTGAGTATAAGTTATAAAGTAACTCGCCTAAAACTCAGCCCAGGATTCTAACTGTAACTTAACAACACGTTTGAGTAGCTCATGTTCCATTAGGGTCTATTGTTTCTCCAAGCCCCACCCTGGTGTCTCAATATCATTACATATTGTGTGATCAGAAAGATCCTCCAAATATATATGGGAAGAGAAAATTTATTGTTTTTAACAATATCTGTTCCCAAACCATTCCTCTTCCTGGCCACTGTCTGAAGCTGCATTATATTATCTACAACCTTACTGAATGACCCTGTGCTAACCTTTTGAACCATCATGAAGAACCTGAACTTCCATTTAATTGACTGTCTCTGACCCTGCTTCAATCTTTGCTGCTGAAATCTCATCTATGTTTTTCCTACCTCTACACTTGACCAATGCAATACTTCTCTGATCAACCTGCTATCTTGCATACAGCCCTGCCATAATCTAAGTCCTGTTCTTGTTCAATGCATCATATAATTTCAGCACCAGAACTGTACTTTACCTCACATATTTTCTCCAGCTCTGTTTATTTAATAATCTTACCCATTGTAATCCATTCACCCTCTAATCTGCTTTTTGTAATTTCCTGATTTTATTTGCTGTCTTTCCTATTCTTTGTCCCCTTTTCTATTCTTTCTTTCCTCTAATCCACATCAAGTTATTATCCTTGCATTGACATAATTGGTTGGAACTTTTTTCAATAAAGCTAATTTAACACATGGAGGTGCATCGCTGAAATCTCTCTCTACCAAAAATTTAACTCCCTGATTGCATACTTTATCCATGAGACTAATTATATGGCACTAGATGTACTGATGAGTTTACTTTGTTAATTTGTCTCAAAACTGCGAAAAAAAAACACCTCTTTTGCCAGGTTTCTGTTTTATTTTTCAAGTGCCCACAGTTCCAGCATGAAATAAATAAAGATAGTATGTGTCTATTCCATCCATTAAATCTTAAGGATATTTCAAGTTCCTTCACTTAATGACTTGTATTGAAATTCAATCATTGCATAACAAATGCTAGAGTGAGACTTGATCCCACAACCTCGAATTAAAGCAAGAATGCTTACCATGAGTCAAGTTAAAAAAAACATTTGTTGTTGTCCTCCCATGTCCAAGATATTGGACAGCTTCTATTTTACACTGAAACTGGAAAAAACCACAACGTTTCTTTGGTGACAGCTATGAAAAGACAAATTAATTTCAGACATATTATAAATTATACAGATATTAAAGTAAATTGTCATAATCTTCCTATTTTATTGTAGAAAAATTGTGCAACTCGAAAATCAAAATTTAAGCTTAATATAACACAACCAAAATTCACTCCGTGTGTGTCTGCTCGAGTGAATTCAATGCAATGGGAAATGAAAACAGAATGGTCAACGCAAAAGTGTTTCCAAGTCCAATTCTTAAGTTTGCATGGTAAGTGTGTTGAAATGTAGAACATAGCGAGAATTATATCTCAGGTTGCATTGTAAATTACTGCCATTCAAATGTCAATGGAAATGGCCAAATACATCAAATAAAGCCCATGGCTAAATTTTTCCTCCTCTGTGAAAGTGGGCTTGAAGACAGAGAAGGATCCTTCTACGAAAATAGGGGAGAGCAATATCAGGCTGGCTTCTGCCATGGGCAGACAGTGACCTGGATGGGCCGTCGGCATCATGGAGACATGTGACCAAGTAAGTTGATCATGAATCCAGATTTTAAGAGTGCACTGACATTTAGTTTTCAGTAGAACAACACAACTCTGTAGAGAGAACCTCAATGTTAGAGGAGTGGGATGTCATCCAAACCAGCAGTTCTGTCTCCGAGAGATAGGAAGGCTTGCTCCTGTTGTCCAAACATTGCACCGGTTGGTTGTCTATACCTCAGCTTTGAGGAGCCTCAAGACTATACACCTGATGATTGTAGCTCTAAGTATATGTATGTACAGGCACTTCCAGGTTGAAAGTCTCTTGTGAAAAGTTACCTGCCTCAGCACCTTGTACATGTCTTAATAACAAAGTGAGCATGGAAGTGACCAGTTAAGAGACTGCCTCTGAGAAAGGTGTGCCTTTGACATGCAGTTGTTAAATACAGGTTCAGGTTTTTCATTTAATCCTGAGGTCAAGATCCAAGGCCCATGCGGAAATCAGTCCTATATCTGTGTTAACCTACAGATCCCATGATAACTAATATTTGCCACACCCCTAACTATTATCTAAAATCTCATTATAAATGACCACATTAATTTCTCTTAATAAAGCTCTTAGTGAGCTTGTTGAATCTTTGCATCTCAGATGCACTCCCTTTACTTGGATTATAATCTGAACATACAACTGGTGACATACTGTATTCACAGTTTACAAGTCGATGGACATCCATTTTGTTGGCACCAAAAAGCATGAAGGATTTAAACCGCCTGATCCACCTTTTCAGCCATGAAGTGCCATCCTTGATTTAGCAGTTAGCCTCTGAGCAGTGCTGGCATAGTGGTAATTACTGGACTAGTAATCCAGAACACCCCCGTTAACCTTCTGAGAGTATGAGTTCAGTCCCACCAACTCCCAACTGTGAAAATTTGAATTTAATATAAATCCTTAATTAAAGTGTTAGTGGTCTCAATGTAACCACTGCTGCTTGCCATAAAATCTCTACTGGTTCATTAACGTTCTTCAGGAAGCAAACCTGCCATCCTCGCCTGGCCTGGCCTGCATGTGGTTGACTTTTAACTTCTGGGCAATGAGGACAGTAAGTGCTGGTCTAGCTGAGTGAATAAAATAATAAATTGTTTGCTCAGAGCATTTGTTCAAGTGGCATGATGCAGGTTGGGTTAAAAGGAAGTTGCATGTTTTTGTTTTATGGTGGTGTTTTGGGGGTTTTGTATTAATTCATGGGACGTGGGCATCACCATCTGGATCAGCATTCATTGTCAATCCCTGATTGCCTTGAGAAGGTAATGGCCTTCTTGAACTGCTGCAGTCCATTTGGTTTAGGTGTCCCCACACTGCTATCGCAGGTGGGGTTCCAGGAGTTTGATCCATTGACATTGAAGGAACAGTGATATATTTCTGGTCAGGATGGTGAGTAACTTGGAGAGGAACTTGCAGGTTGTGGTATTCCAAATTATTTGCTGTCCTTATCCTTCTAAATGGTAATGGTCACCAGTGTGGAAGGTGTTCCCTGAAGAGATTTTCCACAGTGCAACTTGTAGATAGTACTCAATGTCAATGGTGGAGGGATTGGATGCTTGTAAATGTAGTGCCAATCAAGTGGGTTGCTTTGTCCTGCATGGTGTCAAGCTTCTTGAGTTTTGTTGAAGCTGTACTTATCCAGGCAGGTGGGGAGTATTCCATCACACCAGTGACTGCCTTGTAGATGGTGGACAGACTTTGGGGAGTCAGGAATTGAGTTGTTTGCCACAGTATTCCTAGCCTCTGATCTGCTTTTGTAACCACATTACTTATAGTCCAGTTCAGCTTCTAGTCAATGGTCACCCTCTGTAGTTGATAGTGTGGGATTCAGTATTGGGAATGCCATTGAATATCAAGAGACAATGGTTAGATTCTCTCATGTTGGAAATGATAATTGTCTGGGACTTGTGTGACACAAATGTTACTTGTCATTTGTCAGCCCTGGACTGGATATTGTCCAGATCTTGCTGCATTTGGACATAGACTGATTCAATATTTGAAGAGTCCTTATTGGTGCTGAGCATTGTGAAGTCACCAGTGAACATCCCCACTTCTGATCTCAAGATGGAGGGAAGGTCATTGATGAATCAATGAAGGTGGTTTGATTAAGGACATTAGCCTAAGGAAATCCTGTAGATAAACAAAATCAGAAATGGCTGTAGAATATCAGCAGATCTGGCAGCATCTATGGAGAGAAAGCAGAGTTAATGCTTTGAGTCCAGTGGCCTTCCTCAGAAGCCTTTCTGTGAGTTGTTGTGGGTTCCCTCATCATTTGCTGCAGATTCAGTCTAAGATTTATTTCCTTTAGGACCTGACCAGCTCAATCTGTAGTTCTGTTGCCGAGCCATTCTTGGTGGTGAACATTGAAATCCCCCACCCAGAGTACCCTTGCATCCACAGCACTTCCTTGAAGTGTTGTTCAAGGTGGAATTCTGATTCATCAGCCGAGGGAGGAGGGAATGTTATAATCAGCAGGAGGTTTCTTTGTCAACTTGATGCTATAAGACTGGGCTCAATGTTGAAATCTCCCAGAGTGTCTCTTTCTCAATCATATTCCACTGATCTACACCCCTGCTGGTTTTCCTGCTGGTAGGATAGGACATACCCAGGGTTTGTGATAATGATGTCTGGGACATATTCTGTAAGGTATGTTTCTGTGAGCATTGACTGAGATTGCTTGACTAGTTGCTTGACTAGTCTGTGAGACACTCATGCAATTTTAGCATAAGCCCTAAATACTAGCAAAGAGGACTTCTTAGGATTGACAAAGCTGTGTTTGCTGTTTCTGTTTCTGGTGCCTTAGTTAATACCTGGTGGTCTTGCCGATTTCATACCTTCTTCCTTTTCTACCAACTATTATGACTGAGTGATTTGTTAGGCCATTTCAGAGGGAAGGTAAGAGTCAACCGTGTTGCAAGACCAGGTAAGGACAGCAGTTTCCTTCA
>NC_057712.1:91710818-91762818 GCF_004010195.1 Chiloscyllium plagiosum
ACTAGACTTGGGTCACTATACTCTATAATTTGCACTGATGAAGTGAGGCAGTGATGACGTTAATGGGAAAATATATATATATAAAGAAATAATTTATTTTATTGACAGAAATTTCTGTGTCAAATGAAAAGAATTCCATTATGTAAACATACAGCACAGCAAAAGAGCAAAATAGTATACAGCTATGTGATTTCTAAACTAGCTTATCTAAGAAAGGTTGTCAGTACTTAATATTAGCTTCGACAATTCTACAAGTTTTTAAAACATACCCTGAAGATTTCTGCTAAGTTCAACATTTACAGAAGCACTTCAAATAGAATTTATGCTATTCTTCAAGCTGCTCACGAGGTCAATTTAAAAGGCCCTTAAGTCAACCACATTGATGTACTCAGGGAGGTCAGCAGGTTGTCTTCCCTAACTGGATGTTTTACTAATACATATAACCTATTCAAAAAACAGAAGAACTTTTTTCCCCCAAAAGAAAACCTTATTTTGTGTAGCAATAGTAGAGAAACAAACTTGAAAATATTGAAATCTTACCAGCTTCGAGGTTTCAGAATGCCAGTAAATATTATATGATAACTGGTTCAAAATCTTTGCATTCCTTTTCTTAGTGGAATTAGCAAGCATAAAATATACTTCCGCTATTATATCAGTGTTATCAGCTTTAAGCTTTACATCAGGAGGACCTATAGAGGCTATATAAGACATCAAAATTACAATTTTTAACATACTACAACTCCCTTGACAAATATTTAATAAATAGTAAACAGTAAGTATTATTTTCTGCTGGCTGGAGTCATATCTAGCACAAAAGGAACATGACTGTGGTTGCTGAAGGTCAATCATTTCTGTTCTAGGACACCACAGCAGGAGTTCCTCAGGGTAATGTGGGAGAACTTCCATTCCTACTCCCTGTCTTGCTGCTTCCCTCCCTCCCTCTCCCTCTCACGGCTTTGTTCTCCAACACTTTTGTTCTGAAGCCTCTTCTATCCTTCGAGCTTCCTCTTGTTGCCTCCCTAACTCAGAGATGAGAAGATGGGCCGTTCATGTGAGGTCGGGGAGGGTCCCCCAGCCCACCACACTACCTTATCCCCATAACCCACACATCGCCCATGGCTAACCCTTCCATAGCCTGCACATCACTGGACAATAAAGGTGCAATTTAGCACAGCCAATCCACCTAACCTGCACGTCTTTAGTCTATGGGAGGAAACCGAAGCACCCGGCGGAAACCCATACAGACACAGGGAGAATGTGCAAACTCCACACAGGTGTGCTGCCCATATTGCAATACTGTTCATAATAAAGAATGAGCCAATTATGATGAGTTAAAGGATTTTTGGGCCATTTATGTTCACATAATTTTTGATATTAAAAGAACACAAGTGAGGTATCTAACAAATGTCTTTTCTTATAGGAAAGCGATTTTCATTTGGCGCACATTTTGTCATGTCACATTAGGAGAGCAAAATGAGGATCAGCTGCATTGGACCACTTTTTATAGAAAGCTTTTGGAAATACCACCAAAAATTAAGAACATTATACTGAAACATATTTTGTTTTCAAAGCCATCAAATCTTCCTGGATTGAGTGAAATTTTACTACTGTGATTTGGAGCTTACAAAACACATTTGCTGCAAGGCCTACACAAAGCAGCCATTATCTCAAAAGAAAGCCACATATTGCAAGTCTTGCACATTCTGTTAAAAGACATAAAAACAAAAATAATTCCTTTAAACTCCAGCTTACCATTTAAATTAAAAGTGAACCGATTAGTGGAAACAAAGTCTGACTTCTGTGTTTCTGTAACTGCATTAACTTGGGCGTAATAGCCCAGTTTACCTCCGTCGGGTAAAAAACCATCACTGAGATCACAATAGCGTGTTGAAATATTTAAACATGGCAAGAAAGGTGTCGAGGTTGAAATGCTGTAAAACAGAGTTTTGTTCGATTATAATGCACAATATTATCATTTAAATTAAAATATACACAAAGTAAAACAAAACTTACCTGTAATCTTTGATTTTAACATTAAACCGCATGTTTCTAGATGGATCAATGACATCCCATTTTAAGACAGTATGGAAATTATAAGACGTTATAGATAAGTTCACAGGAGGCGAAATTTCAAATGGCCCTAATTGGAAATAATTTTGGGAAAAAAAAATTACTCGTTTTGATTAAGAACAAAGGCTGTGAAATACAGTTCAAGAGCTGACAATATTTAGGCACAAGGCCTTTTTTCCACCAATAGATAGGCTGTGACATGGCATGGACACTTCTGCGCTGGTGCATCCGTAATGAGGGTATTAATGTTTGCAACACAAACTATGATACCGCAGACCATCAACAGATTGAAACAATGCTTCTGCACTCTGAAGAAGCCTCAAAATACTCAAGATCATACAGCGTGAAGACATACAGCATGCTCAAACCAGTTGATGCTGACCATATTCCCAAATTAAACTAATCTCATTTGTCTGCACTTGGCCCATAGGGGTGACCTTATAGTGGTTTACAAAATTATGAGGGGCATGGATAGGGTAAATAGGCAAAGTCTTTTCCCTGGAGTCGGGGAGTTCAGAACCAGAGGGCAGAGGTTTAGGGTAAGGGGGGAAAGATATAAAAGAGACCTAAGGGGCAACTGTTTCACATAGGGGGTGGTACGGGTATGGAATGAGCTGCCAGAGGAAGTGATGGAAGCTGGTACAATTGCAACATTTAAGAGGCATTTGGATGGGTATATGAATAGGAAGGGTTTGGAGGAATATGGGCTGGGTGCTGGCAGGTGGGACTAGATTGGGTTGGGATATCTGGTCAGCATGGACAGATTGGATTGAAGGGTCTGTTTCCATGCTGTACATCTCTATGACTATGTTCATGAACTTATCCAAATGTCTTTTAAACATTGTGACCATACCTGCATCCACTTCTTTCTCTTGCTGTTCACTCCACATACGAACCACTCTCTGTGTAAAGAGAAAAGTTGCCCCTTGTGTTCTTTTTAAATCTTTCTCCTTTCACCTTAAAAATGTGCCTCCTGGTTTTGAACTCCCCTATCCTAGGGAAAATACTCTTGTCACTCACCTTATCTATGCCCCTCATGATTTTACAACCTTCAATAAGGTCACCCATGCATCCCACGCTCCAGAGAGGAAAAAAACAACTTTTATATGTCAAAAGCTCAATCAAGTTTGTGAGATACAATTTCCCTCTCACAAAATCGTGTTGACTATCCCTAATCAATCCTTGTCTCTCCAAATGCATGTAAATTCTACCTTTGAGAATCACCTCTAACAACTTACCCATCACCGATGTCACTTACAGGTCGGCAGAGTGCTTCTGAGAATTTTTCATGGTGAGAGCACAGCCAGCACCACCACACATATGACAATAGCAGCTCAGGAAGTAAGAGGAACAGGAGGAAGGAGAATCAAGAGCAGTTTGATAAGAACAATTAAGACACCTTTCTGACTACGACGTGTAGGAAACAGAAGCAGTAGTAGGTCCAAAGCCCCTCGAAACTGCTCTGCAAACTTGCAAAATCATGGCTGATCCTGAACCTTAACTCCATTTTCCTATTCAATCTCCATATTGCTTAACATCCAAATCGCACTCAACTCTGAATGTGATCACTGACTGAGCATCCATGGCTCCTTGGGATAAAGGATTCAAAAGTTCACAGTCATCCGAGTGAAGTAGTTTCTTCTTTCTGTCCAAATTGGCCATTTTGTTATCCAGAGATTAGGCAAATACTATTCTAATTTCCCATTCACCAACAAGTCTACACTATTCCTTCACCCTATCATGGAGGCTGCTTTATGGCAGTGGAAATATCCAAGGTACCAGAAAATAAATATTTTAAACAGATTTATAAGTGAAAGTATGCATAAAAGAGTCAACTAATCATCCTATCCATTCACTTATTGTGAGTATTCTGATAAAGGAAATAGGCATGGAAATTGTAGATGCTATTGCAAACGTTAAGGACAAGAGGAAAATATGGAAAATATAGGCCCATTGCCTGACAACCATTGTGGGAAAGTTATTTTAGATTACCTACAGTGTGGAAACAGGCCCTTTGGCCCAACAAGTCCACACCGACCCTCCGAACAGCAACCCACCCAGATCCATTCCCCTACATTTACCCCTTCACCCAACACTATGGGCAATTTAGCATGGCCAATTCACCTAACCTGCACATTTTTGGACTGTGGGAGGAAACCAGAGCACCCGGTGGAAACCCACGCAGACACAGGGAGAACGTGCAAACTCCACACAGAGAGCTGCCTGAGGCAGGAACTGAACCCGGGTCACTGACGCTGTGAGGCAGCTGTGCTAACCACTGAGCCACCGTGCCGCGCTATATATAACATTCAGAAAGGCGTAACTGAGGACTTTGAGAAATTCAAGATACTGCCAGTTTGGATCAGAGTAGATCACATCTAATATATCCAACTAATTTTTTTTTAAAAGAGGATATAATTAAATGTCAATAGGTATGATTACATCAGCTTCTAGAAAATATTAACTAAGGCAATGCTATAATGGGGGACTTTAATTACACTAATATCAACTGCGATTGGACTAATGTAGGGTAGGGTCAGGGCCAATGTTGCGACAGTAATACGTAGCCAAATCAACTAAAAACAAAACACAGCTCGATCTGATTCTTTGGAATGAGGAAGACCGGGTAGATAATGAGGATGCAGTGATCATTGTATCATAATGTTTAGGACATGGTGCAAAGGACAATGTGCAACCTAGAGTAAAAATATCCACCTGGCAGGCAGCCATCTTTAATGGGACAAGAACAGAACTGGGCTATACAGACTGGAACCAAAGGTTGGTAATAGACACAGCAGCTAATTAATGGGCTGGTTTCAAGATGACGCTGGATTTGGTAGAGTCAAGGTATATTCCCTCAAAAACACAATTGTAGGGCAAACAAATCGAGAGCTCACTAAATGATGATAGAGGTAGAAATTAAATTAAAGAATAAATGTGTTTATGACAGGCGTCAAGTACAAAACAAAATTGAGAACCAAACTGAATGTAGAAGGTTCAGAAATGAGGTGATAAAGCAAATAAAAGCAGTGAAGAGGAATGATGAGGAAAGACTGGCATCTCACATGTAAGGAACTCTCAAAGTCCTCTACAGGCACATAAATAGTAAAATAAAACGTGGTAAAAGAGGAGTGGGATCAAAAACAAATGGAGGCATGAGGGATAGCACAGATGCTAAATGAAAACTTTGCATCTGCCTTTACAGATGCTGCCCAGGTCAATGGCGACAAAGGAAGAAACCCAGTCACTAGAAGGGTTTACAGTTGCTGCGGTGGTAGTATTGGATAAGCTGGTAATAAATACTCAAAAGATGGTAAGCAACAGGACCAGATGGGATGGATCCAAGGATACTGAAGTGAGTGTGAGCAGAAACTGCAAAAATACTGATAATAATCTTTCAATCTTCCCTGGACTTGAGGGTTGCGCTGGAGGACTGCAGAATTGCAAACATTATGTTCTTGAAAGATCAGCCCAACAATTAAGAGGATGATGGATAGGTAATAAATACCAGTCCGACCAGCAGCACACATCCAGAAAGGTCAAAACCATTCATTCACTATAACAGGGAAGTGATGCATTTCGGATAGGGAGGAGCAGATTGGGTGGGAGGTGTAATGAATTGGATTTATATTCACCTCACCATTTAGGTTGTATTATGACTGAACCACAAACTGCTAGAACTCAGAATTTATAAAATACCGTAATCTTGGTGTAAGTATAATTGTATCACCTTAACCAATGGAAGGAAAAAAGAAAGAGAAATAAAAAAATGCAAAACCACAGAGAAGGAAATCTGGTAAGTTAAAGTCAAACTGAACAGAAATAAAGAGAGAGGAAAAAAAATAAAAAGAATTGGTGAAAGGTGGGACTGTGGGACAAGGCCAGTTGCTCTTGCAGAGAGTTGTCATTTACATGATGGACAGGATCACCTTCTGTTCTGTGATACAATGACCCAAAACAGAGTTTTTAACTTCACAGCTTCTGAATCTCGAAGACTGTTTATTTCCATCAGAATAACTTTCAGATAAGGTGGGCGGCACAGTGGTCAGCACTGCTGCCTCACAGCGCCAGAGACCCGCCTTAGGCAGCTGTCTGTGCGGAGTTTGCAAATTCTCCCTGTGTCTGCTTGGGTTTCCTCCAGGTGCTCCGGTTTCCTCCCACAGTCCAAAAATGTGCAGGTTAGGTGAATTGGCCATGCTAAAGTGCCAATAGTGTTAGGTGAAGGGGTAAATGTAGGGGAAAGGGTCTGAGTGGGTTGCTCTTCAAGAGCCTGTTTCCACACTGTAAATAATCTAATCATAACTCTGAGTGCCCAAATAACACTCACGTTAAAATAATAATGCATGATAACATGTACAAAAAAGGTTTGCCACTGGAATGATTATGTCTTGCAAACAAATCATAACAAATGCAATATGCTACAAATTGCTCTGAAACAACAATGCGGCTGTTCCCCCTTCCTTAACAGTAAAGATTTTCAAAATTCCTTCCTGTAAAGTCAACACTACAGCTAATAATGGGAAGAATAGAAACAAGGAGAATGCAAAGAAATTTTACAAGTCTATAAAGGGCAAAAGAGTAACAGGGAGAGAACAGGGTCCCTTAAAGACCAACAAAGCCATCTATGTGTGGAACCACAGGAAATGGCTGAGAACCTAAATGAATATTTTGCACCAGTATTTAGAGTCACAGAGCCAGCACAGATACAGATCCTTCGGTCAAACTCATCCACGCTGACCAGACATCCTAAATTAATCAAGTCCTATTTGCCAACACTTGGCCCATATCCCTCCAAACCCTTCCTATTCATATACCCATCCAGATGCCTTTTAAATGTTGCATATGTACCAGCCTCTACCACTTCCTCTGGCAGCTCATTCCATGCACGTACTACCTTCTGAAAAAGTTGCGCCTTCGGTGTCTTTTATATCTTTCCCCTCTCACCCTATAACTATGCCCTCTAGTTCTGGACTCCCCCACCCCAGGGGAGAGACTTTGCCTATTTATCCTATTTTTACACCCTTCTAAAATCTGTCTACATGTTCTCTCCTCTATCTCCTGCTGGCAGTTGGGTGGCCTATAGCATTTCCCTAGCACTGAGAATTCACTTTTCCTATTACTGAGTTCTACCCACATTGCCTCACTATATGAGTCCTCTGATCTATCCTCCCTCAGTACAGCTGTGAGATACTTCTTTACCAATAATGCAATTCCCCTAACCCTTTTACATCCCCTTCCATCACACCTGAAACATCAAAATCCTGGGACTGTCAGCTGCCAGTCCTGTCCCTCTTTCAGTCAGGTCTTTGTAACTGCAATTATGTCGTAGTTCCAAGTACTAACCAAACTCTAAATTCATCTCACTTGCCTATTATACTTATTACATTGATACACATGCATTTTAGGCTACCTCCCTTGCTCTTTTCAGCAGTGTTCCCTGCCTTTTCTTGTTCTTAGTCATGTTTGTCTTGGTTTCAACCTCTCACTCAATTTCTGCATGTACTGTCCTACTCCGCTGGTTTCCAGTCCAGCCCCCTGCCACACTAGTTTAAACCTTCCCCAATCACTCTACCAAGTACCCAACCAAGAAGACACCCCAGTCTCGGTCCTGCCCACGTGCAATCTGTCCAGTTTGTGTAGGTCCTATCTTTCCCAGAACTGGTCCCAGTGTTCCACATATCTGAAACCCTTCCCCTCAAACCATCTTTTCAGCCACATACACAAGGTTTGTGGTTTTCTTAAATTACCTGGAACCATAGGGAGTCGGTAGCTCTGTATTGTTTTCTAAATGGTAACATTTATCCAATCAATCGTTTTTTTCCCTGTTGTATAAATTGTCGTGATCATCTGAAGTTTGGCATTCTTGCATTTGTACCAACGAGCCTAAGACAACATGTTTTGTCAAGTCTCCTTTTTGAGCAAGATTCAGGGGCTGAAAATCTTCCTTCTGTCCTATGATATCTCCCTGATGCTTTATGTGAATCAAAGTTTTGAAACGTTCCAAAATTTAATATTAAAACTTCAGTTTTAAACCAAGAACTGATCAAATCGGATGGAACTTTGATGGTAATTTTGGGGATTTGTACATTTCGAAGTTATTCCGTTCTCTCAGATTTAAACAGATGTGAACTAGTAAACTAGAGATCTACATGAAGTTCTCCTTGAGGAGCATACAAAGAATTATACAGTCCCTGGAGACAGAGAATTAACACAAAAATTTCTACATTAATTATTTTCCTTAAATATTTTTAAAATTTCTTGAGAAGTAGGTCAAGTTGTAATAATCACAATGTCAGTATAGATCACTATCTTTTACTGTTAACATGAAAATATTGCAATAAGACATGTACAGGAAAAATAAAGCCACATTCTTTCCGATCAATATTACACAATATTCATTTGGTGACAGCTGTAGCTCAGGCACTTTTACTTGAGTCACAAAGCTGTGGGTTCGAGTCCCATACCAGACACTCGAGAATAAAAATCACTTCTTGTGAAAGGTCACTGCCCTGAAATGTTAACTTGGTTTCTCCCCACAAATGCTGCCTGAGTAATGAATGATTTCAGTATTTTGTTTGTATTTTTGATTTCCAGCATTTCCAGCTTTTGCACATCTAAGCAGACACCCAGGACAGTACTAAGCGAGTAAAGGTACAATAAAGTCATCATATCCAAAGTACCACAGGGCTACCTCTCTAATTAGAGAAAGAGAGAGGGAGATTACTGGTGGTGGTTTAGCCTGAGGTTCAGGCTAAGGGGCAATTACAGGAATTGAATCTGTACTGTTGATAAGGATTTGGATGATAAAGGATTTGAGTAGAGTCCTGCTTCTGGTTTTTATGTAACCAGCAGGAATAGATACTGCAGTGTTTAATGTAACTTCCTTCCAAAGTCAAATATGGTCTTCCCATTATTTAGATAATACCAATCAGAACTTTGATTTTCAGATTAAAACTGTATAAACATGGAAGTATCATCATTCAAGATTAAAGAAAATCATTATGGAAAGGCTGAAATTCAAAATCTACATTTGGGGAAAAAGTGCACAAGTGAGTTCTCAAGCATGCAGAATTCACTCAGATGTGTACTTAACATTTGCATGTTCAAACGTTCACCCATCTTTTCCCCACTCATGTTAGGATGTAAAACAACAAATGAGATTACATGTTGGCAGGTTGTAAAAGACGGCACATGTATATTTCATGTTTCTGTTCCATCATCGCAGAATGACATCCGTTGATGCAGTGCCACCCTACAACTCATTGTGATGTTAAAAGATTAAACTGGAACATCTCTCTGGATATTAATGTAATATTAAAGAGTTAGACTGCAAAGCTGAACATTCTGGAAATGGTGGGGGTGACATTCTGTCTCACAGATAGCATGCAGGAATGTGGATGACTATCCATTGTAATTCACACTTCATATAGACAGTTATTTGCTACTATTCAGACTCCTCCTACTATTATCAAATTGAGGGTTATAAAATCATGAGGGGCATAGATAAGGTGAATAGCGAGAACGACTGAACAGGTTAAACCTTTATTCACTGGAGTTTAGAAGAAGTAGTGATCTATTAAAACTTATAAGATTTTTGAGGGACCTTGTCAAGGTGTTAAGACGACGGTTCCACTCATGGGAAAACATTGAACTAGGGGGACATAGTTATAGAAGAAAGGCACATTTATTTAAAATTGAAATGCATGGGAATTTCTGATCCCAGACGATAATAAACGTCTAGAATGCTTTTTCCCCAGAGAATTGTGGAAGCTAGATCACTGAAAGTATTTAATGGGGACGCAGATAGATTTTTGAAATATTGGAAGAATCAAGGCTGGCAAGAGAAAAAAAAGAGCTGAAGGCAATGGTGGAAAAATAAAGATAAAGACAATTACAATTACAATGCAAATTCCTTTTTTGTGAAGGACAGATTAAATAGAACAGCCGCCACAGATTTGTAAAAGACAAATTGTGCCCAACTAACTAACTAAAGAGAGGATTGATGAAGATAGTACTCCAGATATTGCAAATAAAGTTGCATTGGTTCAAAAAGCATGAAAACAAAGTACCATGGAACTGGTTTATTCAGAAGCCAGGAGTACAGTTTTTAAAAGGATAGTGGTAACTTTTAATATGCAATTAGCAAAGGGAAAGAGAGCAAGTGATTGTGGTGAACTGATGTTTTTCATATTCAAAAAGTACATGCATTGAGGACCAGTAGATGCCAGCATTAAGACCATTACATGTTAATGTCATTTTTGTTTTACTTCTGTTGCTGAACAAAGAGATCTTGGAGTGCAGGTTCATAGCTCCTTGAAAGTGGAGTCGCAGGTAGATAGGATAGTGAGGAAGGCGTTTAGCATGTTTGCCTTTATTGATCAGTACATTAAGTATACGAGCTGGGCAGTCATGTTGTGGCATACAGGACATTGGTTAGGCATTACTGGAATGCTGCATGCAATTCTAGTCTCCCTGCCAAAGGAAGGGTGTTGTGAAACTTAGTCACAGAGATGTACAGCACGGAAACAGACCCTTCGATTCAATTCATCAATGCCAACCAGATATCCCAACCCAATCTATTCCCACCTGCTAGCACCCAACCCATATCCCTCCAAACTCTTTCTATTCATATACCCATCCAGATATCCTTTAAATGCTATAATTGTACTAGACTCCAGCACTTCCTCTGGCAACTCATTCCATACACGTATCACCCTCTGTGTGAAAAAGTTGTCCCTTAGGTCTCTTTTATATTTTTCCCCTCTCACCCTAAACCTATGCCCTCATTCTGGACTCCCCCACCCCAGGGAAAAGACTTTGCCTATTTACCCTATCCATGCCCCTCATGATTTTATAAACCTCTACACAATCACCCTCAGCCTCCAACACTCCAGGGAAAACAGCCCTAGCCTATTCAACCTCTCCCTATAGCTCAAATCTTCCAACCCTGGCAACATGCTTGTAAGTCTTTTCTGAACCCTTTCAAGTTTCACAACACCTTTGCGATAGGAAGGAGACCAGTATTGCACACAATGTTCCAACGGGGCCTAAAAAATGTCCTGTATTGCTGCAACATGACCTCCCAACTCCTAAATTCAATACTCTGACCAATAAAGGAAAACATACCAAAGGCCTTCTTCACTATCCTATCTACCTGCGACTCCACTTTCAAGGAGTTATGAACCTGCACTTCATGGTCTCTTTGTTCAGCAACACTACCTAGGATCTTGCTATTAAGTTATAAGTCCTGCTAAGATTTGCTTTCCCAAAATGCAGCGCCTCACATTTATCTAAATTAAACTTCACCTGCCATTTCTCAGCCCATTGGCCCATCTGATCAAGATTCTGTTGTACTCTGAGGTAACCTTCTTCGCTGTCCACTACACCTCCAATTTTGGTGTCATCTGCAAACTTACTAACTATATGTCTTATGCTCACATCCAAATTATTTATATAAATGATGAAAAATAGTGGACCCAGCATCGATCCTTGTGGCACTCCACTGGTCACAGGCCTCCAGTCTGAAAAACAACCCTCTACCACCACCCTCTGTCTTCTACCTTTGAGCCAGTTCTGTATCCAAATGGCTAGTTCTCCCTGTATTCCGTGAGATCTAACCTTGCTAACCAGTCTCCCATGGAGAACCTTGTCGAATGTCTTACTGAAGTCCATATAGATCACATCTACCGCTCTGCCCTCATCAATCCTCTTTGTTACTTCTTCAAAAATTGCAATCAAGTTTGCGACACATGATTTCCCACGCACAAAACCATGTTGACTATCCCTAATCAGTCCTTGCCTTCCCAAATACATGTACATTCTGTCCCTCAGGATTCCCTCCAACTTGCCCACCACAGACATCAGGCTCACAGGACTATAGTTCCCTGGCTTGTCCTTACCACCCTTCTTAAACAGTGACACCAAGTTAGCCAAGCTCCAGTCTTCAGTAAGAGGCCTAGCAATCACTTCCCTAGCTTCTCACAGAGTTCTAGGGTACATCTGATCAGGTCCTGGAGATTTATCAACTTGTGTGTGTTTCAAGCCACATCCTCCTCTGTAATATGGATATTTTTCAAGATGTCACCATCTATTTCCCTACATGCTATATCTTCCAAGTCCTTTTCCACAATACACACTGATGCAAAATACTCATTTACTATCTCCCCCAACTCCTGCAGCCCACACAAAGGTCGACTTGAAAGAGTTCAGAAAAGATTTTTAAGGATATTGCCAGAATTGGAGTGTTTGAACTACAGGAAGAAGCTGAAGAGACTGGGGCTATTTTCCTTGGAGCATCAGAGTCTGAGGGGTGATCTTATAGAGGTTTATAAAATCATGAGGGGCATGGGTATGGTAAATAGACAAGTGCTTTTCCCTGTACTGAGGGAGTCCAAAACTAGAATGCATAGGTTTAAGTGAGAGGGGAAAAATTGAAAAGGGACTTCAGGGGCAACTTTTTCACACAAAATCATAGAATCCGCATAGTGTGGAAATGGGCCCTTCCGCCCAACAAGTCCACCCTGACCCTCCCAACAGCAACCCACCCTAACCCACCCCACCATCCCTAACCAATACACCCAACCACCACTTCCCCAAACACCAAGGCCAATCCACCTAACCTGCACATCTTTGGATTGTGGGAGGAAACCAGAGCACCTGGAGGAAACCCAAGCAGACACGGGGAGAATGTGCAAACTCCACACAGAAAGTCGCCCAAGGCTAGAAATAAACCTGGATCCCTGGCGCTGTGAGGCAATAGTGGCAACCACTAAGTCACCATGCCGCAGAGGGTGATGCATGTCTGGAATGAGCTGCCAGAGGAAGTAGTGGAGGCTGGTGCAATTACAATGTTTAAAAGGCATCTGGATGGGTGTATGAATTGGAAAAGTTTAGAGGGATATAGGCCAAATATTGGCAAATGGGACTTGATTTATTTAGGATATCGACATGGATGAGTCGGACCAAAGGGTCTGTTTCCGTGCTGTATATCACAATGACTATATGATTTTCAAAATCTTAAATTTGAAACTTGAGGATGCTATAAAACTTCTCAATACAACAAATAAAGGAAGAATGTATCCTATTGGAGTAGACACACAAGAGATTCAACTTAAGTGGCAAACAAGTGGAGAGCCATTACAATCAAAATGATACCTTTCTCAAAGGAAATTTACAAAATCAGGGGACTTGGATTAGATTAGATTACATACAGTGGGGAAACAGGCCCTTCGGTCCAACAAGTCCACACCGACCTGCCGAAGCACAACCCACCCAGATCCATTCCCCTACATTTACCTCTTCACCTAACACTACGGGCAATTTAGCATGGCCAATTCACCTAACCTGCACATTTTTGGACTGTGGGAGGAAACCAAAGCACCCAGAGGAAACCCACGCAGACACGGGGAGAATGTACAAACTCCACACAGAGAGTCGCCTGAGGCGGGAATTGAACCCGGGTCTCTGGTGCTGTGAGGCAGCAGTGATAACTACTGTGCCACCATTCCGCCCAGGATTGATTCATAATTTTTAAAAAATATTTTTTCAAAGTTATTTATATGAAGGGGAAATTATTGCCAACATAATATTTATTGAAAACAACAAATGTTGGAGATCACAGCAGGTCAGACAAAATGCATGGAGAGATGGCAGCCTCTTCTAGACTCGAAATGTTAGCTCGGTCTCTCTCCATGGATGCTGCCTGACTCGCTGTGATCTCCATCATTTGTTGTTTTCAGTACAGATTCCAGCATCCATGGTAATTTGCTATTAGCACTCATTGCCCTTCTTGAATTGCCTTTATGGAGATGCTGATAGCAGCTTTCTTGAACTACTTGCAGTCAGTGTGTTGAGGATACTCAGACAGTGCCATTAGGAAGAATGAGCTCAAAGATTAACAGATCAAGTACGAAGGAATAGTGATACATTTAAAGACCAGGATATTGTATGACTTGGAATAGTAACTTGCTGATGTTGATATGCCCATTTGACTACTGTCTTTGCCCTTCTAAATCATAGGAACATAGAACAATGGTTAAGGGAAAAAGGCAGCAAAGTGCTGTTGAGGATTATCAGATCAGCCACGTACTTACTGGAGCAGAGTTGATGGGTCAAATGGCCTACATCTGCTCCTACATCTAATGGTCTTGTTGGAAATTGTCATAGACAGTGATTTGTTTGGCACGAATGCTACTTGTCACTTAGTGGCCCAAGAATAAATGGCGTCCTTCTGTGGTGCAGAATTCTATTTATCTATGCCCTGTGGAAAACTGGCAAAACTAGTTCTCTTAAATCTAATCATGTGATCATATTTTGTACTGGTGTTTGAAATTTCTACATTATTGTACTTTCAAATGGCACTACAATACTTTGTGGGTGAATGAGAATTGTACAAGAGCCTGGAAGAAATATTCAAATACATAACGTGGGTGGCATGGTGCCTCAGTGGTTAGCACTGTTACCTCACAGCGCCAGGCACCCAGGTTTGATTCCCACTCTGGTGACTTGTGTGTGGAGTTTGCACATTCTCCCAGTGTCTGAGTGGGTTTCCTCCAGGTGCTCTGGTGCTCCCACAATCTAAAGATCTGCAGGTCAGGTAAAGTGGCCATGCTAAGTTGTCCATAGTGTTCGGTACATTAGTCAGGAGAATGGGTCCGGATGGGCTACTCTTCGGAGAGTCGGTGTGGACCTGTTGTCCCAAAGGGCCTGTTTCTATAGTGTGGGGAATCTAATCAAACATAACTGCTAAATCTAAAAGTGGCTGTTAAATAAATTTCAATTAACCAACTGACAACCACACTGTATGCTTTCGCAACACTCAAGCGGTTGCAAACTGTGATGTAATGGATAGTTTGCTATTTTGTAGGAAGCAAAACAGTACTAATAAACACATTAATCATTGTGTATGACTCTGCACAATGACAATAGTATAGAGGCAATAGTGTGCTTTGTAGAATGCTTGTGCTCATACCAGAGAAAGAAATATAGTTTATTATTCATTAATCAGATATCAACGGGGTTTTGATTTGTTTTTAAAATTGCTATAATTCAAGAACACTGAATGCAGCCTGTATTTTTTATTAGAGAATCTTTTGTTACTTTAATAACAAAAGTATGAGAAAAAGTAGCAAGAAATATGAAAACAGACAGTGACAACTTCCATAAGCATCTGAAAAGGAAATAGTAAAGTTAGTGTTGGTCCTTTAGAAGGTGACACTAGGGAATAGTGAAATAGTGGAATTAATAATGGGGAAACAAGGAATTCGCAGATACTTCAAAAAAGGCACAAAAGAATCCCACAATTAGCAGAAAAGCATCTAGGGAGCACTGGATTAGTGGTGCTGGAAGAGCACAGCAGTTCAGGCAGCATCCGAGGAGCAGTAAAATCGACGTTTCAAGCAAAAGCCCTTCATCCTGATGAAAGGCTTTTACCCGAAACGTCGATTTTACTGCTCCTCGGATGCTGCCTGAACTGCTGTGCTCTTCCAGCACCACTAATCCAGAATCTGGTTTCCAGCATCTGCAGTCATTGTTTTTACCTATCTAGGGAGCACTATCAGGGTAAGGGAGTACATGATGAATGGTAGGATTCTAGGAATTACAGAGGACCAGAAATAGCTCAGTTTGTGTGTCTGCAGGCTCTTAAAGGCAACAGGACAGCTGGATAAGGTCGTTAGCAAGACGTAAGGAATATCTGCCTTTATTAGTCAAAGCACTGAATATAAAGAGGAGGAAGGTTATGATGGAGCTGTATAAAATGTTAGTTAGGCCACAGCTGAAGTACCGTGTGCAGTTTTGGTCATCATACTATAGGAAAGATCTGACTGCTCTCAAGAGATTGCCAAGGAGAGTCATCACGATGTTGGCTGGGCTGGAGCAATTCAACTAGGAACAGAGACAAGATAGGCTGTGGTTGTTTATGATACAGCAGAGATGACTAAGGGTGACCTGAGGGAGGGGCATAGACAGGTAGATAGAAAGAAAGAAACATTTTCCTTAGCACAGGAGTCACTAACTGGGGTATTGTTTTAAAAGGAGGTTTAGAAGGGATTAAAGAAGAATTGTTTTTAACCCAGAAGGTGGTGGATATCTGGAATCTACTGTCCGAAAGGACAATAGAGACATGAACTATGGCAACATTTATAGTGTATTTAGATGACCACTTGAAGCTCAATGGCATGCATGTTTCTAAGCCGAGTGCTGGAAAATGGGATTAGAATAGGTTGGTCTTGGTGACCATTGTAGAATTAATGGGTTGACGGGCCTCCTTTCCTGCAGTAAAGCTCTATGGCACTAAGCTCTGCTTGTCCAACCTTTCCCCTGAAGACAAACCTTGCAGGTATCAATCCAATAAATGTTCTCTGCATAGTTTCCAATGGATTTAGAACCTTCCTTAAATAAGGAGATGAAACCTGCACACAATATTTGTGGTCTCACTGATGCTCTTTATAACTGGACCTTAATTTCCTTACTTTTAGGTTCAATTACTTTCCTAAAGGATAGCATTCTATTAACAAGATTTGTAAATATTTTCTAACCAACCTGTTCAGAGACGTTATTACACACCTCTCGAGCCGGAGTTCTCCAGTCTGGAGTTACGTTCACTAGCACTGCACCAGAGCTCTCCCCTCCAAATACTAACCAGGCCTGAACCTGCTTCGTGTCTGAGATCAAACTTTTTCAGACTAATGTACACAAAAGACAGGGATTCATAACTTGAGGTTGAGAAGCCAGTGATTAAGGGTTAATGGACCCAAAATATTGGCTCTCCACAGATGCTGCCAGGCCTGCTGAGTTTCTCCAGCAATCATCATCATTGGCATCCTTCACAGACACTTCTACTCTCAGGGTGAGTCCATACAGAGCAATGTGGCTTCCGTAGACTCTGCCACACTTGGGGCAAAAGATGGTTGTGTCCTTGAACACCCATTTCCTGCAGTGGAAAAAAACAGCCAGTCAGACAGCACTTGAGGTGCAGGGGAATAACGTTTCAGGCATAAGCCCTCATTCCTGATCAAAGGCTTATGCTCTAAACGTCAATTCTACTGCCCCTCGGATGCTGCCTGACCTGCTGTGCTTTTGCAGCACCACACCTTCAAGTGGTCATTGACTCTGATCTCCAGCATCTGCAATCATTCCCATCAACCATTTCTTGCAGGCAGCGCTGGATCTCTTATCAATAAGCCACGTTGGACTTATTAAAGATTCATGTTCGCTCTTGATTTAGCAAACCATTTTGGTGCTAATTAAATGGCTCTATTCTTTCAAAAGCAAAAATTAACACCCGTGCGAGAAGCTTACATTCACTCAACCACTATTGAGTTTTTAAAAATAGCGTTGAACTACGCCCTCACCTTGGCTTCTTATGATTAGCATCTAACCAACATTACTGTCCTTCTTATTCAAAAAACGTTTTCCAATACAGTATTCTGCTTCAAGATTGAGGTCGTCCAGAATTTTGCTCTCCTTCACTGAAAATGTTGTCACTCTGAAGTAGAAAACTCAGTCCTAATTTTTTTAAAAACAAGTCGAAATCCTAAAACCTTACATTAGTCAGAGCTTTTAAAGTTGAAAAAAAAAACACGAACGTACAGTATAAAACTACAGATCGGGGGTTACACCAAACCGCGAGCGAGAATATTGCAGAAGGTGTAAACCAACCGAAAGCGGAGGTGAAAGATGCCACTGCTGCTCCCTGACTGTACAGCACCAGTGCACGGCACGGCACGGCACGGCACGCCAACCCCAGGCCTGAACAAAGACAGGAATAGGGCCGGCTGGGAGAGGAAATGGTGGTCCCCATAGGAAACCTCCCTGTGCGGGTTCAAATCATCATTCTGCAATGTGCCTTTTTAAAATCTTAACCCTAGATCCAACCCCGCCCCCGAAAAAGACACAAGAGCTAATTCCCACGGAGTGTGCACGGCAGAGAGCGGAGGAGAGAGGGTGTGTGGAAAGCCCCTCGGTCACGGAGACTTTCTCCAGTTGTATTTGTTTCTGTTCTGTCTTCGAGGTGGGTGTGAGTAATTAGAGAGAGAGAGTGACCGTATTTTTTGGGGGGGGGAGATCCCACCGTGTAACCGTGTACAGCCGGTACCGACACGAATACAATAAAATCCTATGATTCTATGTCACTTACTTTGTCCGTGGAGTGAACGGCAGAGGCAAAGTACAAAGGAAAGCAGCAGGCTCGATACTGAGCCTCTACTCCGACACATTGTAACCAAGCTCTTCAATCTCTCGGCCGGATCCAGAGACAGTACAGACCCCGGGCAGGAGCCCCCGGCCTGCCTAATCCGGCGCAAGACTTCCCTAACCCCTGGCAGCAGCTTTACTGCTCTGGTAGACTGTCTCCTCGCAACAGGAAGTCGCCTCCAAACTTGCACAAATCCACAGCAACCAAGTTCACTTGGCGGACTTTCCCGATGCGTCATCGTTATTTTGCATAATAAAGCAAGTTACTGCAGATACTGGAAATCCAACTCAAAGTAGGAAGCGCCGGAAACATTCATCAGCTCTGAGAGTCATACATTTGTAAAGCACAGAAACAGATCCTTCGGTCCAACTCGTACGTGCCGGCCAAGTTAAAAATCACACATCGCCAGGTTATAGTCCAACAGGTTTTATTGGAAGCACCAGCTTTCGGAGCGCTGCTCCTTCATCAGGTGGTTGTGGGGTATAAGATTGTAAGACACAGAATTTATAGCAAAAGTTTACAGTGTGATGTAACTGAAATTATATATTGAAAAAGACCTGGATTGTTTGTTAAGTCTCTCGACTGTTAGAAAGACCATGATGGTTTCAGTTCCTTAATCTGTAAATCGCAAATGAACATTATCTGGGCCAACATGACACCAATTGTTAAAGTTCACTTGAGAGTGAAGTTCACTCAAGTTCACGCAATCTTATACTCCA
The DNA here is from genome assembly GCF_004010195.1 of Chiloscyllium plagiosum. Taxonomy (NCBI): domain Eukaryota; kingdom Metazoa; phylum Chordata; class Chondrichthyes; order Orectolobiformes; family Hemiscylliidae; genus Chiloscyllium; species Chiloscyllium plagiosum. The sequence continues at coordinate 91,729,803 of NC_057712.1, forward strand.
CAACCACGTTGGACTATAAACTGGTGTTGTGTGATTTTTAAGTTTGTACACCCCAGTCCAACACCGGCATCACCAAATCATGCCGACCAAATATCCTAAATTAATCTAACTCTATTTGCCAGCATTTGGCCATATCCCTCTAAACCCTTCCTATTCATGTACCCATCCAGATGCCTTTTAACTGACCTGATAATGACTAAATAAACCACCTCATGAACTCGTGCTTCCAATTAAACCTGTTGGACTATAACCTGGTATTGTGTGATTTTTTACTTTGTACACACCAGTCCAACACCCCGGCACCTCCAAATCATGACTTTAAATGTTGTAATCGCAGCTCATTCCATACAAGCACCACCCTCTGCATGAAAATTTGCCCTTTAACTTCCTTTTATATCTTTTTCCTCTTACCTTAAACCTATGCCCTCTACTTTTGGACTCACCCAACCTGGGAAAAGATCTTGGCTATTCACCCTCATGATTTTATAAACCCCTCATGATTTTATAAACCTTTATTAAGTCACCCTCAGCCGCTGACGCTCCAGGGAAAATAGCCCTGGCCTGTTCAGCCTCTCCCTATAGCTCAAACTCTCCAATCCTGGCAGCTTCTTTGTAAATTTTTTTTGAACCCTTTCAAGTTTCACAACATCCTTCCTGTAGCAGGGAGGCCAGAATTGCAAACAGTATTCCAATAGTGGCTTAAACAATGTCCTATAACAGCAACATCACACTTAGCATTGACCAATAAAGACGAGCATACCAAACGCCACGTTCACTATACTATCCACCTGCAACTCCACTTTCAAGAAACTATGAACCTGCACTCCAAGGTCTCTTTGTTCTGCAACACTCCCGAGGACCTTACCATTAGGTGTATAAGTCCTACCCTGAGTTGCCTTTCCAAAATGTTGCACCTCACATTTATCTAAATTAAACTCAAACTGACACTCCTCGGCCCATTAGCCCATCTAATCAAGAGCCCGTTGTACTCTGAGATAATCTTCTTCGCTGTCCACTACACCACCAATTTTGGTGTAATCTCCAAACTTACTAACCATACCTCCAATGTTCACATCCAAATCATTTATATAAATGATGAAAGTGGACCCAGCACCGATACTTGTGGCACTCCACTGGTCACAGGTTCCCAGTCTGAAAAGTAACCCTCCACAACCACCCTCTGTCTTCTATCTTTGAGCCAGTTCTTTATCGAAATAGCTAGTTCTCTGTGTACTCCTGGTAACTTTGCTAACCAGTCTACAATGAGCAACATTGTCAAACACCTTCCTGAAGTCCAAATAGAACACGTCTACTGCTCTGTCCATATCGATCCTCTTCTTTACTTCTTCAAAAATCTTAATCTAGTTGGTCAGACACAATTTCTGTGCACAAAACCATGTTGACTATCCCTTATCAGTCCTTGCCTTTCCAAATACATGTTAATTCTGTCCCTCAGGATCCTCTCCAACTGATATCAGGTTCACCGGTCTGTAGTTCTCTGGTTTTTCCTTACTACCTTTCTTAAATTCTGGCACCGTGTTAGCCAACCTCCAGTCTTTTGGCACCTCACCTGTGACTATCGATGATACAGATATCTCAGCAATGGGCCCAGCAATTGCTTCCCCAGCTTCCCACAGAGTTCTAGGTCCCAGGGATTTATCCACCTATATGCATTTAAGACATCCAGTACCTCCTCCTCTGTAATATGGACATTTTTCAAGATGTTGCTTTTCTCCCCCATGTTCTCTATCTTCCATATCTTCTCCACAGTAAACACTGATGCAAAATTCTTCTTTAGTATCTCCTGCAACTCCTGAGCTTCCACACACAGGCTGCCTTGCTGATCTTTAAGGGTTCCTATTCTCTCCCTAGTTGCCCTTTCATCCTTAATGTATTTGTGGAATTCCTTTAGATTCTCTTTAACCCTATTTGCCAAAGCTATCTCATGTCCCCTTTTTGCCCTCCTGATTTCCCTCTGAAGTGTATTCCGACTGCCTTTATACTCTCCTAAGGACACATGGTCTCTATTGTCTATACCTGACCACTTCCTTCTTATTCTTCGACTTCTCTAGTCATCCAGCCTTGCCCCTCGTACTAGCAAGAACATATTGTCTATGGACTCATGTTATCTTATTTTTGAAGGCTTCCCATTTTCCAGCTGTCCCTTTACTTGCAAACATCTGCCCCCAATCAACCTTTGAAAGTTCTTACCTGTTACCATCAAAATTGGCCTTCATCCAATTTAGAACGTTAACTTTTAGATTTGGTCTATCCTTCTCCATTACTATTTTAAAACTAATAAAATTATGGTCACTGGCCCCAAAGTGCTCCCTCATTGACACCTCAGTCACCTGCTCTGCCTTATTTCCCAAGAGTTTTGCACTTATCTAGTAGATACATCCACATACTTAATCTGAAAATGTTCCTGTACACACTTAAATTCCTCTCTATCCAAGCTCTTAACACTATGGCAAACCCAGTTTACGTTTGAAAAGTTAAAATTCCCTACCATAACCACCCTATTATTCTTACAAATAACTGAAATCTCCTAACAAATTTATTTCTTAATTTCCCACTGACTATTAGGGGGTTTATAGTGCAATCCCAATAAGGTGATCATCCCTTTCCTATTTCTCAGTTCCACCCAAATAACCTCCCTGGATGTATGGCCAGAAATATTCTCCCTAAGTACAGCGGTAATGTTATCCCTCATTAGAAATGCCACTCCCTCTTCTCTCTTGCCACCCTTTCTTTCCTTTATTTAGCATATATATCCTGGGACATTAAACTGCCAGTCCTGTCCATCCTTGAGCCATGTCTCTGTAATTGCTATAATATCGCTGTCCAATGTTCCCGACCATGCCCTGAGCTCATCTACCTTACCTGTTAGGCCTCGAGCATCTGAGGAAAGTTTTAGCAATAAGTGATTGTTTATTTTAGCCGTTATTATTTGCATCTGTTCAGTTTTAGTTCTCTCAGATTTCAGGTCAAACTTCAGTAGCTATAAGAAATATCCATAGCAACAGCATCTTGCATTTACATAGCACTCCAATGTAAAAATGTCCCATGACACTTAGCAGCATGATGAAGCAAGATTGAACACCACAGGACCAGATCAGAAAATGGGAATTCAATCCCTTCCAAAGTGCATGGTGGTTTAGTGATTAGCACTACTGCCTCACAGTTCCAAGGATCTGAGTTCAATTCCACCCTTGGGTGACTGTTTGTGTGCAGTTTGCACATTTTTCCTGGGTCTGCATGAGTTCTTTCTGGATGTTCTGGTTTCTTCCCATAGTCCAAGCATGAGCTTGGCCATGGGAAATGCAGGGACTGGGGGGGATGTCCATGGGAGGGTTGGTATGGATTTGATGGGTTGAATAGCTAGCTCCCACACTGTAAGGATTCTATGACAGGTGAAAGGCCGTCCACTTTTTACAAGGTAGCCAAGAGTGTGATTAAGCAATCTTCATTTGCCTTGATGGGTGCGGATTCAAGGTTATTCTATAAACCTGACACCATGCAAATAGAAGAGCTGTTGATTGTAATGCTCATCCATTCCATTAAACGTTCCCACTGAGTACCAAGTGTAGAGTGTTAGCAGGATGTATTGTGTACAAAATGCACAGTGATTACTGTTCAGGGCTCCTTTGACAGTCACTTCCAAATAGATGAAAGTGGGGACTGCAGATGCTGGAGATTACAGTCAAGATTCGAGTGGTGCTGGAAAAGCACAGCAGGTCAGGCAGCATCCGAGGAATAGGAAAGTCGACGTTTCGGGCAAAAGCCCTTCATCAGGAATGAAGCTGGAAGCCTGGGGTGGAGAGATAAGTGGGAGCGGGTGGGGCTGGGGAGAAGGTAGTTGAGAGTGCAATAGATGGATGGAGGAAGGGGTAAAGGTGATAGGTCAGAGAGGAGGGTGGAGCGGATAGGTGGGAAGGAAGATTGGCAGGTGGGACAGGTCATGAGGATGGTGCTGAGCTGGAAGCTTGGAACTGGAGTAAGATGGAGCAGGAGAAATGAGGAAACTGATGAAGTTCACATTGATGCCTTGGGGTTGAAGATTCTGAGGTGGAAGTTGAGACGTTCTTCCTCCAGTGGTCAGATGGTAAGGGAGTGGCTGTGGAGGAGGCCACTCTGCCAAGGACATGCAGGTCCTGGGCCTCCTCCATTGCCACTCCCTCACCACCCAACGCCTGGAGGAAGAACGCCTCATCTTCCGCCTTGGAACCCTTCAACCCCAGGGCATCAATGTGGACTTTACCAGTTTCCTGATTTCCCCTCCCCCCACCTTACGCCAGTTCCAGACTTCCAGCTCAGCATCATACTCATGACTTGTCCCACCTGTCCATCTTCCTTCCCACCTATCTGCTCCACCCTCCTCTCTGACCAATCACCTTTACCCCACCTCTACTTATTGCGCTCTCAACTACCTTGTCTCCAGCCTCACCCCCTCCCATTTATCTCTCCACCCCGAGGCTTCCAGCCTCACTCCTGATGAATACCCAAATGCTCCTGCCCAAAATGTCGATTTTCCTGCTCCTCAGATGCAGTCCTTTCCAAAGACACAACTCTAACAGCTTAAAGGACAAATGTAACAGATGCATGGGAACACCAGCTCTTTTCAAAATCGTAGAGCATCTTCTGTCACAACTGTATCACTGTTCCTTCACTGGCACCAGGCCAAAAACTTGAGACTTGCCCTACATTTCCTTCCCCAATATAAAAGTTGACAAGTCATGTTGCAGCTGCATAAGACTTTAGTTCGGCCACATTTGGAGTATTGCGTACAGTGCTGGCCACCGCGTTACAGGAAGGACAGAGAGACTTTGGAGAGGGTACAAAAGAAGTTTACCATGATGTTGCCTGGATTGGAATCTATATCTACAAGGAGAGATTAGGCAAATTTGTATTGTTTTTGTTAGAGCATCGGAGGCTGAGGTATGATGTGATAGAAATATAAAAAATTTTGAGATGCATGGAAAGGTGGATAGTCAGAGTCTTTTTCCTAGAATGGAAATGTCAAAAATGATGGGGCATGGATTTAAGGTGAGGGCAGGAAGGGTGCAAAAGAAGTTTACCATGATGTTGCCTGGATTGGAATCTATATCAAAAATGATGGGGCATGGATTTAAGGTGAGGGCAGGAAATCTTAAAGGAAATGTGTGAGGCAAATTTTTAATGCAGTGGGTGGGAGGTACCTGGAATGCGCTGCTAGAGGAAGTGGTAGAAGCAGATAGGATAGCCAAGATTGAGAGACATTCAGCCAGACGTATGAACAGGCAGGGAGTAGAGGGATACGGTCCATGCGTAGGCAGAAGGGGGATAAATTTGGAATGGCATAGTGGTTGGCACTGACATAGTGGCCAAAGGGTCTGTTTCTATGTTGTACTGTTTTATGAACTATGTAAGTATTCAGAGGGAGTTGCATGTCCTTGTATGCAAAGATAAAGTGCAGATATAGTAATCAATTAGATAAGCAAGTGGTACGTGAGCAACAAAAATAGAAATTGCTGGAAAAGCTCTGCAGGTCTGGCAACATCTGTGGAGAGAAATCAGTGTTAACCTTTCGAATTGAGTGATCCATCCTTAGACCCTTTCTCCAGGCATGTCCACTTGCTGCCACATCAGTGAATGGGTTGGAGAGAGGAGCAGAACTTTTTTCAAGATGGACATGTTTGGAGAAAAGGTCTGAGGACAGGTCACTCGATCCGAAAGGTTAACATTGATTTGTCTCCACAGATGCTGCCAGACCTGCTGAGCTTTTCCAGCAATTTCTGTTCTCATTTCTGATTTACAATTTCTGCAGTTATTTCAGTTTTTATTTAATATGTGAGCTGTTGGGCCAGAAGAACTTATTTTTAGTTCTATGGTTATTAGGGAACAAAGTAGCAGTGGAATAACTAGGGAGGTCCTGCAGAGATGTTAACATTTATGTACTAAAATCAGTGAGATAACCTTTTTAAAATCTGCTTCATTGCTCCATCTGTGGCAAGTTTGGTTTCATGACAATCATGTCTCACGAATTTGATCTGAGTTTTTTGAAGAAGTAACAAAGACGATTGATGAGGGCAGAGTGGTGGATGTGGTCCATATGGATTTCAGTAAGGCGTTCGACAAAGTTCCCCGTGGGAGACTGGTTAGCAAGGTTAGATCTCATGGAATACAGGGAGAACCAGCCATTTGGGTACAGAACTGGCTCAAGGTAGAAGACAGAGGGTGGTGATAAACAATAAGAGTATACTTAGGAAGTTTGCAGATGGCACCAAAATTGGAGGTGTTGTGGACAGCAAAGAAGGTTACTTCAGAGTACAATGGGATCTTGATCAGATGGGCCAATGGGCTGAGGAGTGGCCGATGGAGTTTAATTTAGATAAATGTGAGGTGATGCAATTTGGAAAAACAAATCAGAGCAGAACTTATACACTTAATGGTAAGGTCCTGGAGAGTGTTGCTAAACAGAGAGACCTTGAAGTACGTGGTCAGAGTATTGAGTATAGACGTTGAGAGGTCATGTTGTGGCTATACAGGACATTGGTTGGGCCACTTTTGGAACATTGAGTGCAATTCTGGTTTCCTTCCTATCATAAGGATGTTGTGAAACTTGAAAGGGTTCAGAAAAGATTTACAAGTATGTTGCCAGGGTTAGAAGTTTTGAACTATAGGGAGAGGATGAAAAGGCTGGAGCTGTTTTCCCTGGAACATTTGAGTCTGAGGGGTGACCTTATAGAGGTTTATAAAATCATGAGGGGCATGGAAAGGATAAGTAGACAAAGTATTTTCCCTGGGAAGGGGGAGTCCAGCACTAGAGGGCATAGGTTTAGGGTGAGAGGGAAAAGATATGAAAGGGACCTAAGGGGCAAATTTTTCATGCAGAACGTGGTGCATGTATGGAATGAGCTGCCAGAGGAAGTGGTGGAGGCTGGTACAATTACAACATTTAAAAGGCATCTGGATAGGTATATGACTAGGAAGGGTTTGGAGGGATATGGGCCAAGTCCTGGCAAGTGGGACGAGATTAGATTAGGATATCTGGTCGGCATGGACGAATTGAACTGAAGGGTCTGTTTCCATTCTGTACATCTCCACGACTTTATTACACTCCAGTGAAACGTATTAGGATCCTTTGCTATGATAAGGGTATCAAATAAGCAAATATTTTCTTGCTGTTGTTAGAGTATTACACAGTGACTCGACCAACATTACGAGGATGGTTCCTCATTCACACAAACTTGAGTCATAATGAATGATTTGCACTGTTTAAGAGGGTACATAGTTTTCAAGAACGCATTGGAATATGGAGTATCTCATGGTAATGCACTCACAGATGAAATCAATGCCACTGATACCTTCACTATGCACCTAGAGCCCAAAGTCGGTGCCAACTTCTCCCGTAAGCACATGTATGATGCATAGATTCCCAAGGAACTGTTGCTACCTTCATTGCAGCATCATTAGAGCCTGGATATCCCACTCCCCTCTCTGTTTGCAGACCTTCACCCTGACTCCCTACTTCATTCAGCACACCCCTCTCTCTGTTCAAAGCCCCGCTGCCCACCCTGCTTGCTATCTTCCTGATCGTTCTTATCCTGACTCCTCACTGTCTGTCTCGGTCCCATTTGGTGTCTTGGCTAAGTGATGGGTCAACAGTGGGGCAGCATAGGCTGAGAGTGGGGAAGTCGTGAGGAGGCAGGAGCGGGACAGACTAATATTTGGAGGGAGGCTGTGAGCAAATCACAATCTCATGGTTTGAATTTGTTTAGAGTAGTTGAAAAACACCCACTTTAAATTTCTTTTTTCTTCAGTGAAGGTACCTTGCTGCATGTCACTAGCTTTGATATCATGGGCACTGTGAGAAGACATGAGTGCATCCCCTACAAATACTGTGCTGCAGCAAGCACAGTTATAGGAAAATATCAAATGAATGAAACACAGAGAAAACTCAGACCGCAAAGTCCAATAATTACAGAACTTTAGCAATCAATTAACATGAGCATAATGAGTATATACTACCACGCGTGTTTTCTCTATAATAGTGATTACTCTACTCAGGTCTAATAAAGTCACTTGTAATGTCAGAGTAATGAAGGGTGGTGAGTAATTTTGTTTTTTATTTTATTCATCCGTGGGTATGGGCTTTGCTGACGAGGCCAACTTTTATATGCATCCTTATACCCTTGAGAAGGTGGAGTGGTATGCTATTTTGAATTGCTGCAGTCCTTGGGATGTAGAGATACCTACAGTGCTGTTAGAAAGGGAATCCTGTGATTTTGACCCAATGATGTTGAAGAAATGACGATAGAGTCCCAAATCTGGATGGGGTGGTTGATACGGGAACTTGAAAGTGGTCGTGATGCCATGCATTTGCTGTCCTTATGCTTCTCAATGGTAGTGGTCATGGGTTTGGAAAGTGCAATCGAAGGAGCCTGGTTGAATTAGTGAGTGCATCATGTAGGTGGTACACACTGCCAACACTGTGTATTAATAATGAGGGAGTAAATATTGAAGGTGGTTGATAGGGTGCCAATCAAGTGGAATGCTTTGTCCTGGTTGGTCCCTCTGGGTGACATGAGATGACATCAATTCAGCCACATTCCCAAATTTCACAATAATTTCCATTGATTGCACTATCACCCAAAGTGAAAATCATTTTTTTAGTGTTTTCATTCCAAAGCATTGGAAATTAGATGGGAATTCAATGAAAGATATTTTATACAAAAAAAACTAAGAATGACAAAAGTGAAATATAATATTTCAGTTGAAGAGACAGGATCCAAATACAAAACAAAATTCATCAAGACTCCATCTCTTACATCTTTTGGAAGTTTTATCTCATGCGAATCTGCTCCATTAGAAGATTAAACAAATTGGGCTAAGTCTACTGTGACAATATAATGGCTTAAGAAGTGTGTTTTATTCTGGTCTTTTTTGAAGAGTGGTTTTAAGACAGACATATCAAATGTCTAATTGGATCCAATAAAGTAAACAGCTTGTGAGGTCTTGGGGTTTTTTAAAGCTGGAATGATAGAAGCAGCCTGAATGGGGGTGGGAGTGGGAATCAAGCTCCCTTTGAGCCAGGATATATTGTTTTAGTTTTTCAGTAATAGCTGCTGGGTTCTAGTGCTTTAATAGCTCTCCTGTCTTTCACACCTTTTATTCTTGTCCCATCCACCCTTTATCAAAACTTACCACATCTTGAACTTTTGACAGTTCTGACGAAAGGTTGCAGACCTGAAAAATAAGCTCCGTTTCTCTCTTCACACAGATGCTGCCAGATTTGCTGCAACCTTTTTCCAGCACTTTGTGTTGCTTTTCTTTTGAAAATTCCCTCCCACTCATATCTAGAATATTTCTTTCAGTAGCTTTCAATTATTGATTGTTGTGTTTTCTTAACTACCTCCATACCATTCTTCATAAAGGTCAAAAATCAGAAAGCACAAGTATAGATCATTACAGACTTCACTAAGTGCGTTTTTCTCTACGATGGGCCCCAAGCTGACACATCATCTTTCAAAATACATTGCTCACAACCCTTACTCAGCTTAATGGTAGAATAACTGGTTTAACTCATTGTGCATTGTCCTTAACTTAAAATACACTGTCCTACGGTCTGCTCAGGACTTGAAGATATTTAGGCAGAGCGTAGCCTCATTCCCTTAGGTTCCACTGTGGTACTGGTGGAAGTGACCACTTGGAACATAGTGAACAACCTGGTTTTCACACTTGAGATGATTTGGAGTTGAACTCTTCCATTCTCTGAATCTTATTGCCAGCTCCATGCAAAGCTTGCCCAGTTCGCCCAGTGTATGTCAATCTCCATTGATAGTCTAGGCTTGCAAAGTCAATAGCTGAATCTCCAGCAGTGGAATTAGTAGATGGCTTCATCTTCCAGTGAAGAGAGACTTGTTTCACACTCTTGCCTGTGGTAGTTCTTGAATGCTTGTGCCCAGTGAGCCACTCTAAACTAGCCTCTAAAGTTTGTGAGGTTTCCGTATTCTGAAGGTGTTTGCAAAACTGAAACCAATTATCAATGTGCTTCCTTTCTGCCACTGGCTGGGACATGTATACATTCTCAGCAACAGAGACAAAATGTAACTTGTAATGTAAGAGAAAGCAGGTAGAATGAAGTTGCAAGTATCTACAGATTGTTATGATCCGTGTAATAGAGAGTGAGAAGAAATAAAGGAGGATCTGGTCAAAATACAAGTGTATGATCAAGCAATTTTAGCATTTTTAGGGACAGCCGACGGGGCTGTCCCCTTTCGCCACTGCTTTTCACATTGGAGATTAAACCATTGGCGGAGGCCATTCATAGGGATCCCAATATATCGGCTCCAGAAGTGCGGTCAAAATAACATAAGATTTTGTTGTATGTGGGTGACGTCCTCATTTTGTTTTCTCAAACCCAGCAGTTTCGGTACCTCGCCTGATACAGTGCATCAGTGTGTTTGGCACTTTTTCGGGGTACAAGGTTAATCTTGCAAAATCAAAGGCTATGTCTATGGGTGGTCTTATGAAAGTGCTAGGTCTTGAGGGTGAATCTTGATTCCCATTTAAGTGGTCACAGGAGGGTTTTGTTTATTTTGGCATATTCATCACTCCAGTTCTTGATTGGTTGTTTAAAGCTAGTTTTGTTCAATTATTCGACAAAATCAAACAAGACCTTCAAGGATGGGAAGCGCTTTCGGTCTCGTGTTAGGTTGGATGGTGCTTTTTAAGATGAGTATTCTCCCTCATTGTTGTACCCTAAACGGATGCTCCCCCTGATTTTTGATAAGCAAACATTCAGGAGACTGAATGGCTGGTTCAGCTCTTTTATTTGGCATCATAAGTGGCCCCTTATTAAATTAACTGAACTGCAATTGCCTCACAGATTGGGGGTGAGTGGATCTCCTGGACATTAAAAGCTACCAACTAAACTCGCTTTTATCTTACGTGAGTGATTGGGCATGTGGGGACCCTCTTTCAATATGGTTAGATATCGAAACCTCTCAGGCAAAGTGCCCCCTTACCAGTTTGCTGTTTTTGGACAAAGTGAGGACAGTTAGGGAATATTGCCATAACACAATAGTTATCAATATTGTTAAAGCATGGAGGGCAATTCAGCAGAGGGAAGGCAATATTGGCAAAATGTCTTTTCTTACACCTATAATGGGTATACCGAGTTTTCAACCAGGGATGATAGATTCAGGATGATAGATTCAGGATTCAAACATTGGCAGATCGGGGTGTGTCTTGCATGGGCGATTTATTTGAGGGAGGCACAATGATGTGTTTTGATCAGTTAACACGGAAATACGAGCTATGTAACAGGGACCTCTTTTGTTTCTTTCAAGTTAGGGATTTTATTCAAATCTGATCCCTACAAATCTGACATAGCAAGGAGGGTGCTTAGTGCTAAGTGTACACTTTCTATCATCAAGTGGGAGTGGCCCCTCAGATGAGTTCAATCGGCTTTGTATGGTATGGGAGAGAGAGAGCTAGGCGTTGAGGTTTTCTCAGAGGCATGGGAAGATATTTAGGAAAACGCAAGAAAGATATCAATTTGCAAAAGGACCCATGCTTTTGTAGAGGTTTTGGAATGAGAATTTGTTTCCCCTTTAAGAATTACTGGCAGATATAAATAATGATTTCACAGGCCAATAGAATTTAGATCAGACAGACTGACTGACGTAATTGTAATTTCAAAATTTGCTTCAACCTGTTGCAAAAGTTCTTTGTGGCTTTGATTGAAGAGACAAATCCAGTTGATTATAGAATCATAATCATTGGACTGATAGTTGAGCTCGGCTAATTTGTCAAATTTTAGGATGCTTTTACTTTCATTCGTTTATGGGACGTGGCTGCTGTTGTCAGGTCTAGTTGCCCCTCCCTGGCTGCTTCTGAGAAAATGCTGCTTAGCTTTCTTTTTGAAGCTTTGCAGTCACACTATACCACATAGCTGAAGTCCTCCTCCCTCCTTGGTATCATCCTGGTAAACCTCCTTTGTATCCTCTCCAAGGTCATGGTATCTTTCTTAAAGTGTAGTGTTCAGATCATACACAGTACTCCAACTGTGTCCAAACTACAGACTTATAAATGTTTAGCATGACTTTCTTGTTGTGTATTTTTCAAAATACGTAAACTGTTTTTCTGATTAACCTGTGAACTTTTTCCGTTTCTCTTAAAAGTAGAAAATTGATTGACCATTTGTGCTTGCGTTCTTGTAAATCCACATCCTCTGTTCCCTCCCTGCCCCTACCACAACCCCACCCCCACTCCCACAAATTCCGTTTAGATTATATTGCCTTTGCATATTGTATTTTCCAAAGTGCTTAACTTACATCTATCCATATTAAGTTTCATCTGTTAAGTTTCTATTTGATCAGAAAGTTCTTGGCACAGGACATTGTCTTTTGTGTTGTCCTCTGCTGAAGGAATGCCAATCAAAATTTGCCCATGGCAATAAATTGCACCTGTAACTAACCAACTTCAGTTCAACCTAAAGGCATGACTTTTACTGATTGGCATAATTTATGAGTCATTTGAAACCAGGAAAGTCAATTACTTATTGCTTCATCCAAAAGCTTCCTTTGATTAAAAAAAAGTTTGCAAATGTCTTGAGCCAAGCAACTTTCATGTGACTAAAAGGTGGAGACTGTTAATAAACGTTTCAGACATTACTTAACAAGATCTAACAGATAACATTGAGCAAAACTGTAGGCTGACTTGTTTAATAGTCATTTCAGGCATTGAGCTTTATTGCTTTAAGATTGAATTAGGAAATGATGAGCATACTCTTTCCACTGCTTCAAAACACAACCCATACATCATCATATGAAGGAATAGTTGTAGTTTCTATAATCTAATTTTATTGTGATTTATAACATATTTTAAGAATGTGAGACTAATCTACATATTAACTCTGTGGATTGATAATGTCATTCGCCCAATGAAATTCAGGCCTGCTCTTTTGTCGAAAAGAGTGGTGCTGAAAAAGCACAACAGGTCAGGCAGCATCTGAGGAGCGGGAGAATCAGTAACATTCCTGTTGAAGAGCTTATGCCTGAAACGTCGACTCTCCCATTCTCTGGATGCTGCTCGATCTGTTGTGCTTTTCCAGCACCACCCTGTTTGACTCTGACTCTCCAGCGTTTGCAGCCCTCACTTCCTATCTCTTTCTGGGCAAACTAAGGATATGCATTACCCTGGTGGTAAGCCTGAAACTTCCCCCATTATTAGGCCTCAGGCTTCATTTCCATGAAATGAAGTTGTCAAACTGCAAAGAACAAGAGGTTTGGAAGGAAACCAACTGAATGTTAGCAGTAGTGGCTTCAGGTTGGTGGGAGAAGGCGAGAAATTGGTTTGGGAAGGGTGGATAATTGTGCTGGATAATGTATCTATTGAGCTGATAGCTGAGAAGTTACGAGGTTGGGTAGGAAAATAACCTATAATCATTTGTTAGCTGTTCTTGCTGGCTCCATAGTCAGAAACTTCACAGTGGTGGCATCCTTTGAAGAGTCAATAGTCAGATAAGCATTTTGGAAAGATAGACTGAAAGGAAAATGAGATGGTGTAGCTTTGCTAGTGAAGGAAGGGATCAGTGCTGTAATGAGAAATGGCATAAGTATGGGAGATCAAGATGTGAAATCAGTCTGGGTAGAAATAAGGAATATCTAAGGGAAGAAGTACTTGGTAGACTAATCTACAGGTCCCCAAGCAGTAGTTCTGCAGTGGGGCACGATTTAAACCAGGAAATATCAGAGCCTTGCAAGAAAGGTACGGGCAATAATCATGGGTAATTTTAACATGCACATGGATTGGATGAATCAAATTGTCAAGGGTAGCCTGGAGGAGAGGTCATTGAATGTATTTGAGTTGGTTCCTTGGAGCAGTTTGTTGTGGAACCAACCAGGAGGCAGGCTACCCTGGATTTGGTATTGTGTAATGAGGAGAAATTAATTGATAACATCAGAGTTAAGGATTCTGTAGAGTGTAAGAAAGTGGAGTCCCACAGTAGTGTTCTGGAATTAAATAAAGGAAAATAATAGGCGTGAGGACACATTTGGCTGAGTAGATCGGGCAGGAAGGCTAAAAGGTAAGACAGCAGATGAGCAGTGGCAGATGTTTAAGGAGTACAGAATTCCCCACAACTAAAATGTATCCTAGTAAGGAAGAAAGATGTTAAGGGGGAGTGTGTAAAAAACATCCATGGAAGGAAGTCAAGGACAATATAAAGTCAAAAACTAAGGTATACCATATTGCAAATGCCAGTGGCAGGCTGGAAGATTGGGAAACTTTCAAACATAAACAAAGGGATACTAAAAAATTTATAGACAAAGTTTAGTTAAAGTACAAAACAAAACTAGCACAAAATATCAAAAAGGATAGCAAAAGCTTCTATAGGTATATAAAAGGAAAGAGAATTGCTAAGGTGAATGTTGGTCCCTTGGAAGATGAAACCAGAGAGTTAATAGTGGGGAACACCAAGATGATGGCAGACATGCTAAATCAATACTTTGCCTCAGTTTTCATGGTGGAGGACAATAGTACCATTCCTCTTGGAACAGGCAAGACAGAGGCAATAGAGAGAGTAGAACTTAGATTAATCAACATTGATTGGGAAAAGGTACTCAGCAAACTATTAGGATTGAGGGCAGACAAGTCCCCCGTAAGGAAGAGGTGGCGGAGATAGTGGATCCATTGGTTAGATTATTCCAAAATTCCCTGGACACAGGAAAGGTTCCAATGGATTGGAAAATGCTAATATAACTCCCTTATTCAAAAAGAGAGGGAGACAATATGTGGGAAATTACACACCAGTTAGTTTAATAACTGCTGTTGGAAAAGTGTTATAATCAATTATCAATGAAGGAAGAGCAGGATATTTGGAAGTTCATAACGCTATCCATCAGAGTCAACATGGTTTTATGAAAGGTAAGTCATGTTTGACTAATTTGCTGGAGTTCTACTAAGATGTAACAAGCAAAATGGATAATGGGGATCCTGCAGATGTAATATATCTGGACTTCTGGAAAGCATTTGACAAGATGCCGCAAAAAATGTTAATTCATAAGGTTGGATCGTATGCGATTAGGTTAATTTATTAGATTGGATAGGTGACTGGCTGATGGACAGAAGACAGAGAGTCGGGATAAATGTTTTGTTTCTGGATGACAAGCTGTAACTAGTGGGGTGCCATAGGGTTCAGTCCTTGGATCACTGCTATTTACAATCTACATTAACGACTAGAATACAGGGATAGAAGGCTCTATAGCCAACTTTGCGGACAATACAAAAATAAGTAGAATAATAAGTTGCAATGACGAAATAAGAACCTTACATATGGATATAGATAGGTTAGGAGAGTAGGCCAAAATGTGGCAGATGGAGTTTAATGTGGATAAGCCTGAGGTTACGCATTTTTGTCAAAAAATGGGAAGGCAACCTTTTATCTAAATAGGGAAAGACTTCATTGTGCTCCAGTGCAGAGAGATTTAGGTGTCCCCGTTGATGATTCACAGAAAAAAGGCACAGTGGATAAAGAGCGTAGTTGGAAAAGCACAGCAGGTCAAATAGCAAAAGAGGGAAAGGGGAGCTAATGTTTCAGGTTGGAACCCTTCATCACATTGCACAAGAAGCTTGAACAGTTCAATCATTTCACCCAAACCTTCCACCCTGACCTCAAATTCACCTGGACCATCTCTGACATCTCCCTCCCCTTCCTGGACCTCGCTGCCTCCATCTCCGGCAAAAGTGCTGCCTAGTGCTCCCACAAGGAGCTCAAACAGTTTGTCCACTTCACTCAAACCTTCCACCCTGTCCTGAAATTCACCTGGGCTATCTCTGACACCTCCTTCCCCTTCCCTGACCTTTCCGTCTCCCTTTCCTGCAAATTTGGACTCGACAGAGAACTAGTATGCTGGTACAGCAAATAATAAAAAAAAGTGAATGGAATGTTGATTTTTATAGCTAAGGGAATAGAATATAAAGGTAAGGAAGTATTGTTGTAATTATGCAAGGCATTGGTGAGACCGCACCTGGAGTATTGTACAGAGTTTTGGTCCCCTTATTTGAGGAAAGATATAGTGACATTGGAAATAGTTTAGAGGAGGTTCATTAGGTTGATCTCAGAGATGAGGGTTTGTCGTATGAAGAGAGATTGAACAGATTAGGCCTATACGGTCTGGAAGTTAGAAGAATGAGGGGAGATCAAATTGAGATACTCAAGATGATAAAAGGCATGGATAAAATAGATGTGGAATAGATGCTTCCTCTTTTGGGGCATTCTAGGATGAGAGGTCATAGTGTTAGGATAAAGGGACGCAAATTCAAAACAGAGTTGAGGAGAAACTAATTCTCCCAAAGGGTTATGAATCTGTGGAATTCGCTACCCCAAAGTGTGGTGGATACTGGGACAGTGATTAAATTTAAGGAGAAGTTAGACAGATTTTTAATTGTGATGTGGATGTGCTAGTGTTGGACTAATTGGTTGAAACGTTATGAGGAGAAGGCAGGAAAATGCAGGTGAGGAGCATATCAGCCATGATCAAATGGGAGAGCAGACTCAATGGGCTGAATGACCTAATTCTGCTCCTATATCTTATGAATTTATAACTTGTCTGTTAGATGCAATCTAAACAAATGGTTCCATTCCATTCTTATTGACCATTCATAAATTAATAGGAGGTTCATAAGTCCCATCATACTGTAGTGCAGTGGTGTACAATGTCTGGCATAATAAAATGCAACATTAATTTGAAAAAGGTTTAATTCATGAGTCCTAAAAGAGAATTTGATAAAATGGAAATCCACAGATGACCATTACTAATGAATATCTTCAAACTTATTCAGAGATCACTGGCCTTTTCCTTCTTGCTGGGCCATCACAGAGCTTTTGTAGACTAACGCTTTGGGTGGATCAAAACAGATACCAAGTACGACCCTCTTCGAGCTTGTGCTCAGACCTGACTTTGATCTCTGTTGCCATTCCATCTGTTGTTGCCAAGTCCAAGCTGGAGCCTGCTCCTGATTCAAACTCCAACCAGGCCTGCTTCCTGGATCTAGGCTAACCCTCCTGCTCCTGATTCAACCTCCAACCAGGCCTGCTTCCTGGATCTAGGCTAACCCTACTGCTCCTTATTCAACCTCCAACCAGGCCTGCTTCAGGATTTAGGCTAATCCTCCTGCTCCTGATTCAACCTCCAACCAAGCCTGCTTCCTGGATCCGGGCCTTCCATCCTGCTCTAGATGGGTCAGCCCCTGGGCGACTGTTTCATGCCCTGCCTCATGGTCTGGCTCAAGGAACCAAAGGGACTCATAAACCATCAGTCAGCAGTGCCATGATTGGGGCCAGAGAAGCAGAGAAGCCTCTATCACCATCACAAGGACGTGGAAGAATTGGTTATCCTGACTTATTCTGGTGCAGTTGTATGTCATGTATTTTCAGAAGATTAGACATAGGGAATGTTGAAAGAACTTCACTAGATGTTACAGCCTGTCAGAATAGCTTACAAATGGCAAATGATCATATCAATGAAGTGCCAGATGTCTGTCAATTTCACTGGAACCAAGCCACATCATGATAAGCATCTTTAAATTAAATATCTAGGGCTCTTTGGCTATGCATCAGATGACTGAAAGCAGAATTTCAGGGAGGAATTAATGTATTGAAAGATATTGGTGTAGATATCTGCCTTTTCTAATTTGGTGCTAATATGAATGATTGCACAGCACCTTTGGTAGATTTCTTTTTGTCGATTGCACCGAATTTTCCTTCCATTTATGAACATGTGAACAAGGAACAAGAGATGCCACTCAGCCTTTTGGTCCTTGTGAGAAACGAAGCTCACTCACTTCAATAATTTCAGTCCAAGACAAGATTTGAAGCAATCAGTATGTTTATTATACGCTTGCAAGTGGGAAAGAGATGCTTATAGCTACTGCTTGTACAAGCTTAACCTACATCCTCACAGCACCTTATCTATTTGTCTGTAATATCTACCATTGTTTGCAGGCACATTTCATTCTTGTATGCACATTTTAGCTAATACAAAAACAATTATATATTTCCTTCATATAGTTTTCATTCTTGTTGACTCAGCTCTTTGTTACATCCATCTCCTTTTGAGGAAGGGAATTTCAAAAACTCACGCTCTCTGAGAAAAAAAAAGGTGTCTTCATTTTAAATGGGTGGCCCCTTATTTTTAAACATTGTCCAGTGTTGTACATTTGTCCAGCATAGGAAACATTGTTATGACAATCACCCAGTTGAGTCCCTTTCGTGTCCTATTTGTTTCAATTCAATTCTGATTCTTCTAAACTCCAGAGGGATACAGACCTAGTCTGTCTGGCCTTTCCTTATAAGGCAATCCTCTCAGTCCAGGTATTAGTTTAGTAATCTTGTTTGAACTGTCTCCAAAGCATTAACATCCTTTTGTAAGTATGGTGACCAGTACTATACACGGTACTCCAGATGTGCTCTCGCCAGTCACCTGTTTAACTGAAGCATAACCTCCCTATTCTTGCATTCATTTTCTTTCACAGTAAAACATAAACTTCTATTAACTTTCTCAATTTAATCTGAAATTGGTAAACTAAGTTGAGCTACACATATGACACTTTATTTATACAAATATTTTTCTGCTGTATGAATGCACGCAATCTTTGTTTTATCTACTCCTTCCTCCAATTTCTTAATTTTGAATTATTGCTCTCCAACATGAAAAGATCCACAATCCAGATTTGAGCTGCCTGAGTGTTTCCTTTGGGAAACTACACTAGTGAGAATGCTTCCCTCCCTGTCGTAGAATGATTTCGGGGTAATGTAATGGGCAACATTTCTTTAAATTCAACTGGCTGGAAATCACATTGACCAAAATAAGATGCTGGAATTGTGATTGGGTGCCACAGATACCTTTTGCTTTCCATTTTGAGAAGTGTAGAATGCCCTGGATGAAATTTACCTGCTACAAACACTTTGTAGATGAAATTCCCTGAGGCCTTATCTGTTGTGACCGGTGACTTCGACCAGACCAATTTCAAGAGGGTTCTGCCAAAGTACCTCCAACAATATCTCCTGCCCAATGAGAGGACTGAAAGTGCTAGGCCACCGTGACACAACCATCACAGGTGTCGACTGCTCCATCCCCAGCCACACTTCACAAAATCAGATTGCAACATTGTACTTCTGCTCCTGGCTTACAATCAGAAACTGAAACGAGAGGATCCTTCACAGAATGCTGGTCCAAGGCAGTGGAAGAGCATCTCTGAGACTGCTTGGAATTGAGGAACTGGACCAAATTCAAGTACTCATCAGAAAACCTAGACAAGTATGCCACTACTATGTGTGGAAGACTGGGTGCCAAAGAAGTCAGTCCAGGTGGATGAACTGGGTAATCCACTGCCTACTGAAGACCAGGCATGCAACATTCAAGTCGGATGACCCACACCAATGCAGAAAATCCAGATATGATCTTCACAATGCCATCACAGATGCTAAGAGGCAGTCCCAGACTATGTTAGAGGCCCAAACCAACCACACAGACACCCATGTGGCAAGGCCTAAACAACATAACGGGATACAAAATGAAGCAGAGCAAGATAGCAGACAAAAACACATCCCTCCCTGATGCACTCAATGTTTTTTAAGCTCAGTTCGAGCAGAATGCTAGTGGCACAGTGTCATCTGCCCCTACAGCCCCAGACAGACCTGTTGCCTCCGTCACTGCTGCAGACGTCCGATGTGTCGTTCTGGGAGTCATCCCAAGGAAAGCGACGACCGTGCACTTAGTTCCCATGTGGTATTCACTGTTATCTTAAATTTCTTCATCCTACAAGCCGAAGATCCACCTGCTTTAAGAAGACCATCATCACCCCTGTACCAAGGAAAGCACATTCAACATGCTTTAATGATTACCACTCAGTGGCATAATCCTGAAGTGCTTCAAGAGACTGATCATGGCCCACATTAACTCTAGCCTGCCTCAAACCCCTGCAATTTGACGACCAATGCAACAGATCTACAGTGGATACCATTTCCCTAGCCCTGCACTCATCCTTGGATCACCTGGACAACAAGAACACCAATATCAGACTCTTACACATTGATTACGGCTCTGCCTTTAATACCATTATCCCCACCAAACTGATCTCAAAGCTTTGAGACCTAGGTCGCGGGTCCACCTCTACAGCTGGATACTCAGCTTCCAGACCCATAGATTGCAATCAGTGAAGATAGACAGGAGCATCTCCTCCTTGATAACCCTCAACACTGGAGCCCTTTAAGCATGCATTCTTAGCCCCCTTCTATACTCCCAGTATCCCCACCACTGTATAGTCAAATTCCAGATGCTCGCCATCTACATGTTTTGCTAATGACAACACTCTGGCAGGACGGATACAAAACAATGATGATTCAGAATACAGAAAGGAGATATAGGACTTGGTGACATGGTGTAATGATAACAACCTCTCTGTCAATGGCGCCAAAACAAAAGAAGTGATCATTGACTTCAGAAAGAAAGGAGGAGAACACATCCCAACCCACATCAATAGAGCGAAGGTTGAGAGGGTTGAAAGCATCAAGTTCCTGGGAGTGACAATAACCGAAAACCTGTCCTGGACTTCCTGCATAGATGCAATGATTAAGAAGGCACAACAATGCCCCTTTTTCCTCAGGCAGCTTAGGAAGTTCAGCATGTTTGTAAGGACCTCACCAAATTTTACTGATGCACTATTGAAAGCATTCTATTGGGCGCATAATGACATAGCACAGCAACTGCTCTACCCAGGACCATAAGAACCTACAGAAGGTTGTGTGCACAGCCCAGACCATCACAGAAGCCAACCTTCCAGTCACATACTCCACTTGCACTTCTCGTTGCTGTGGAAAGGCTGCCGACATCATCAATGTCCCCTCCCACCCCAGTAATGCTCTCCTACAACCTCCTCTGTCAGGCAGAAGATACTGAAGCTTGAACACATGCACCAGCAGGTTCAAGAACAGCTTCTTCCCAAACTAAGTCACATCCTACACTGGGCCTCATTATAAACTGGGAAATAGTTGGAGTCCCTAACTTCAACAATGTTGATCTTGTTAATATTGATCTTGGTTCGTGCACCTGCTATGCGGTGTAACCTATATGTCTCGCTCTGTCTAAGCATCCTATTCTGTGTATGTCCTTGCTTACTTTGATTTGCCTGTACTACTCACACATAAAGTTTTTCACTGTACTTAGGTACATATGACAACAATAAATCAAATATAAATCCAAATCCAGACTTGTGGCTTTGGGGGCTGCAGGTAAAAATTGTAAATGGCAGGATTTTGATGGTTCCAAGGTAATGCCAACAGTAACTCATGAATAACACTTCTTTCCCAGGGTCAGAAATTTATGGTTCAAGTCACACACAAGATCTTGACTGCATACTCCAGGCTGATATTTCAGATCAGCACTGGATGGTAAAATCTGTAAATAAACTTGTATAGCTTTATGTAGTCCTTGTACTTACATGACTATACTTGTACTGCTAAGCATACCTTTTGGATTCTTGGCAAAGGCATCATTTTTCAATTCCAGGCTATACAGCCATGTTTTTAAAAATTAATTCACAGGATGAGGGTGTTGCAGATTTATTGCCCATATCTAGCAGCCCAGAGGGCAATTAAGAGTCAACCACATTCCTGTGGGTCTGGAATCACATGTAGGCCAGACCACGCAAGGATGGCAGTTTCCTTCCCTAAAATCCTCCCTAAGTTTTTCTGACATTCGACAATGGTTGCCATGAGACTCTTAATTCCAGATTTCTTCTCATTAAATTCAAATTCCACCAACTACTGTGGTGGGATTTGAACCTGGGTTCCCAGAACATTACCTGTTGTCACTGGATTAACAGTCCAGTGATAATACCGAAAGGCCATCACCTCTCCCTTAGAAGACACACATATGTTTACATCATGCCTTTTACAGAAATGAGGTTCCCAAAAAACTTCACAGGAGTAGAAAGAAACAAAATTTGCCTCTGAGACAAACAAGGAGACAATAAAAAGCTTGGTCAAAAGGTAAGCTTGGAAGAATATCTTAAAAGAAAAAAGAAAGATGAAGATGTTTAAGGAATGAAGATGTTTAAGGAATGAATGTCAGAATTTAGGAACAGGTTATACAGGCTAAACACAATCTCCTCAATGCCATTTTGCCACACTATTTCCAGATCTCTTAATGCCTTTTTTCTTCAGAAACCTACTAATTCTATCTTCAACCTGCTCAATGATTGAGCTAACGTAGTCCTCTGGGCTAGAGAATTCTAAACTTTCACCAGCCAAAGGTCCTTTTTTGTGCTGCGTGACTCTATGAATCTTTGAACCTATGAAAATTCCTGATCATCTCACTCTTAAATGGTCTATCGCCCATCCTGAGATTATGTCTCCAGGTTCTAGAGACACCAGTTAGGGGAAGTATCCAGCCAGCCATGCCCTGTAAGAATTTGTAAGTTTCAAAGAAGTCACCACTCGTTTTTCAAAACTTTGGAGAATACAGATGCAGTTTTCTCAATCTCTCCTCTTAATTGTATTGCATCATCCTTATGTGTAGTATGTTGGATTTGTTCTTGTCCATTTACTTAACCTGTCCAGGTTCTCCTGAAGTCTTGCACTCTCCTCAGAACGTATATCAGCAACTGTGGAAATATTGCAATTGGTGCCTACATCATAATCACTTTTGTAGTTTCTGAACAGTTGTGGACCTAATGCAGAACCTTGTGTGCCTTCATAGTAACGGCTTGTCCTGGATTGATCCGTTTATTTTTACTTTCTGCTTTCTCTCATTCCAAACTAATATGCCCCCAATCCCATGTGTTCTAACTTTATTTACTGACCTCCTGTTTGGGACCTTATCAAAAACCTTCTGAAAATCCAAATGGCCTATTCCTTCTCCTATTTTATATGTTATTAGGCTTATGTAGACAGAAAGTGGCAAGGATGAAAATAGTAAAGTTGATATATTACTTGTCCAGGAACAAGTGTCAGTGATGGAGCACCTGGGTGATGGTTGAATAGAACTTGGCGCAAGTTTTACCATGAGCTGTAGAAATACTGTTGACCTCAAGTCTACATAAAGTAGAATGTGGGAATCTGCTCAGGTTTGTGTTGGCTGATTCACTATCTCAGTGCCATATTCCCACTTCCTGCCCATAGCATCTTGATGCCTTTAAAATCCCAAAATGCATCTATCTCTTTCTTGAATACATTCAGTCACTCAGCCTTCATGACCTTCTGTGATAGAGAAGTTCACAGGTTCACTACCCTTTGAGTGCCTAATTTTTCCTCATCTCAGTCCTAAATGGTCTACCCCATATTCAAGACATTGATCCCTGGTTCTAGACTTCACAGATAGAGAAAATATCCTCCTTCCATCTAACTGTTTAGCCCTGTTGGAATTTCATCTATTTCAATCAGATCCCTTTTCATCCTTCAATACTCTAGTGAATACAGGCCCAGTCAAACCAATTTCTGCTCATAGGTCAATCTCCTCATCAGCCTAATGAACCTCCACTGAACTCTCTCGATGGTAAATTTATCCTTTCTTAGGTAGGGAAATCAAAACTGCATGGAATGCTCCAAGCATGGTCTCACCGAGGCCTGTATAACTACAGGAAGATATCCTTACTTCTGAACTTAAGTTCTCTCTCTGTAAAGATTGAAACACTATTTGCCTTCTTCGCTACCTGCTGCACCTGCAAGTGTACTTTCAGTGAATGGCTTGCAGCTTTTACCAGCAATTTTATATATCTCCTCTTTGCATGTAATAATTCTTTTTTAAACTCTGGTTTAGACCAGCATTCCACTTTAATTTTTGTACCAGACTGGAATGAGTTATGGTCATACTTTAAAAAGTATGAACTATTGACTATCCACTGTCAGCCCTTTTAGTAAGGTTCCCCAACGCATCTTTGACAATTCAGACCGCATACCTTTGCAGTTCCTTTATTTAGTTTCAGATTCAACTACTTCACTCTCCAACATAATGAAGAATTCTATCATATTAAGTTACATTTCTCCAATGGACCTTACACAAAAATATTAATAGTTAATTATAGAATCAGTATAGATTAGAAGCCATTCAGCCCATGTGCATCAATCCTCCGAAGAGCATCCCACCCAGATCCAGCGAACCCCACCCCCAACCCCCATCCCTGTAACCTCTCATTTCCGATGACTAACCCACCCAGCCTGTATATCCCTGTACACAACAGTCAATTTAGCATGGGCAATCAACCTAACCTACACATCTTTGAATTGTGGGAGGAGACTGGAGCATCTGAAGGACACAGACACGGGGAGAATGTGCAAACTCCACCCAGTCACTCAAGATTGGAATCAAGCCCGGGTCCCTGACATGGTGATACAGAGGTGCTAACCACTGAGCCAATATACCACCCAATTCTTTCACTTTGCACAGTATCCAGTCTAACATAGGCAACATGACGAGTTGAAACGGAGATAGAAATTGCCAAAGTCGAGAAGATTTTGTTATATTGTGGGGAGGGGAAAGAAAAGCAGTGAAGATATCACTGAGAGTTATTTTAATTTACTTAATTAGGCACGAGTGAACAAGAATTTTGAAAGAGAGTGAGAGAGGTGGAAGCAGGTAAGATGGTCAAAGGAGGAAAAGTACCAGAGAAATAGGGCATCAAAGTCGAAGAGTATGGCCATGGAAAAGCACAGCTGGTCAGGCCACATCTGAGGAGCAGGAGAATCAATGTTACAGGCGTAAGTCCTTCATCAGGAAAGCCTTAAGCCTAAAACGTTGATTCTCCTGCTCCTCAGATGCTGCCTGACCGGCTGTGCTTTTCCAGCACCACACTCTTCGACTCTGATCTCCAGCATCTGCAGTCCTCACTTTCTCTGAATAGGGCATCAGGCCCAGTTGTGATATTGTGATGTGCCACACTGCCCATATGCCAAATTTGGCATAGCAAGTGGTGAAAATGCAAGTTTATGTGATTTTTTTTTGTACTTTATTTTGTTTATAAGATATGAAATACTAAGAAACAATGCACAATGGTCCAAATGCAAACTCTTGCTGAACATAATCACATCTTCCAATTACCTTTATTAACTTTACTTCTGAGATAATAAAACACCTCAAGCTATTTTTTGCATTTGATATTTGGGATTACTTAATGTCAAGGCGAAATACCTGATTTATGTATGGGCATCCTGTAGAGCTTCCATTATGACAGATGCTTATCAGTATGTTGCTAGTGTACTGTCTGTTTCATAGAGACTGCTGGAACAAAGCTAATTGCAACATAATGTGCCACATAGACAAAACCCAATTCAGATGTTAACAAATCCTTCAAACTTAAATTACATGCAAAAGGTGGAGAGAAATGGGGATAATTGATCACTGGCAAAGTCCACAGACTCAGCAGTCGGAGGAGTTAAATGAGAAGGAGGTTGGCAACAGTAACACAACAGACAGGTTAGGTTAGGTTGACAAGACTGTGAGTTGGAGTATTGAAGTGTCTGCTCAGAATGAATGGATGTCAAGTGCTTCAATGATCCCTTCAGTAGATGCAAAAGCAGGCACAGAGGGAAACTGAAAGTTTATCTATAAGACCATAAGTTATAGAACATAGAACATAGAAAAGTACCGCAAAGAACAGGCCCTTTGGCCCACGATGTTGTGCTGAGGTTTAATCCTAATGTAAAATATAGTAACTTAACCTACGCACCCCTCAATTCACTGCTCTCCATGTGCCTGTCCAGCAGTCGCTTAAATGTCCCCAGTGACTGTGCTTCCACCATCACAGCTGGCAATGCATTCCATGCATTCACAACTCTGCATAAAGGAGCAGAATTGGGTAATTTGGTCCATCGAATCTGCTCCGCCATTCAATCATGGCTGATATGTTTCTAAATGCCATTCTTCTGCCTTCTCCCTACAATCCTTTATCTCCTTATCATTCAAGAATCTATCTTCCTCTGTTTATATATACACTTAATGAATTGGCCATCACATCCCTCTGTGGCAATGAATTCCCCAGATTAGCAACCGTCTGACTGAAGAAATTCTTCCTCATCTCAGTTCTAAAGGGTTGTCCCTTCACTCTGAGACTGTGCCCTTGGATCCTAGTCTCTCCACCTAGTGGAAACATCTTCTGTATGTCCACTCTTTACAGACTTCTTAGTATTCTGTAAGTCTCAGTCAGATCCCCTCATCCTTTTAAACTCCATCAAGTACAAACCTAGAGTCCTCTACTGTTCCACATTTGACAAGCCCTTCTTTCCCAAGATCCAAACCTCCTCTGGACCTCCTCCAACACCAGCACTTCCTTCCTTAAATATAGAGCCCAGAGCTGCTCACAATATTTCAAATGCAGTCTAACCAGACCCTTATACAGCCTCAGCAGTACATCTCTGCTCTTGTATTCTGGCCCTCTTGAAATGAATGCTAACATGGCATTTGCCTTCTTAACTTCCAACCAAACCTACACATTAACCTTAAGAGAATCCTGAACTAGGAGTCCCAAGCCCCTTTGTGCTTAGACTTCTGAAGTCTTTCCCCATTTAGAAAATAGTCTACAACTGTACTCTTGCTACCGAAAGTGCATAACCTCACATTTCCGCACGTTACATTCCACTTCTTTGCCCACTCTCCTAGCCTGTTCAGGTCCTCCTGTAACCTCCCCACTTCCTCAAGACTAGCTGTCCCTCCACCTATCTTTGTACCATCTGCCAACTTAGCAACAATGTTCAAAGTTTGTGAGAAGATTTGTAGCTCGGGTGCTCGTTGGTGTGGTTCTGTTCGCCGAGCTGGAAGTTTTTGTTGCAAACGTTTCGTCCCCTGTCTAGGTGACATCCTCAGTGCTTGGGAGCCTCCTGTGAAGTGCTTCTGTGGTGTTTCCTCCGGCATTTATAGTGGCCTGTCCCTGCCGCTTCCAGTTGTCAGTTTCAGCTGTCCGCTGTAGTGGCCGGTATATTGGGTCCTTCGTGTTTGTTGATGGAGTTTGTGGATGAGTGCCATGCTTCTAGGAATTCCCTGGCTGTTCTTTGTTTGGCTTGCCCTATAATGGTAGTGTTGTCCCAGTCCAATTCATGTTGCTTGTCGTCTGCGTGTGTGGCTACTAGGGATAGCTGGTCGTGTCATTTCATGGCTAGTTGATGTTCGTGGATGCGGATCGTTACCTGTCTTCCTGTTTGTCCTATATAGTGTTTTGTGCAGTCCTTGCATGGGATTTTGTACACTACATTAGTTTTGCTCATGCTGGGTATCGGGTCCTTCATTCTGGTGAGTTGTTGTCTGAGAGTGGCTGTTGGTTATAAGTCCTAGTGGTCGCAGTAGTCTGGCTGTCATTTCAGACATGTTCTTGATGTATGGTAGTATGGCTAGTCCTTTGGGTTGCGGCATGTCCTCGTTCTGTTGTCTTTCCCTTAGGCATCTGTTGATGAAATTGCGAGGATATCATTTTTTGGCGAATACCTTGTATAGGTGTTCCTCTTCCTCTTTTTGCAGTTCTGGTGTGCTGCAGTGTGTTGTGGCCCTTTTGAATAGTGTCTTGATGCAACTTTGTTTGTGTGTATTGGGGTGGTTGCTTTCATAGTTCAGGACTTGGTCTGTGTGTGTGGCTTTCCTGTGTACCTTAGTGTACCTTAGTGTACCTTAGCAACAATGTTCCTCATCCAGCTCATTAATGCATAATGAGAATAGTTGTGGTCCCAACATGGACCTGTGCGGAACTCCACTAGTCACCAGCTGCCATCCCGAAAAAGGCCCCTTAATTCCCACTCTCTGTCAGTCATCATCGTCTTAAAAGACCACAGGGCTGCTCTCTCATTAGAGAGAGATGACTGGCGGTGATTTAATCTGTAGGTCACCTCACGTTCAAGGTAGCCTCAGTCAGTGTGGGAAATGAAACTGCGCTGTTGGCATTACTAACTAGCTGTGCAACCAAGTGAGCTAACAGTTAACTGTCATCTGGTTGGACTGTAGTGACTTTGGGGTCAGTTAGCTCAGTTGGCTGAGTGGCTGGTTTGTGTTGCAGGGTGATGCCACCAGCTTGGATTCAAATTTTGCACTGGCTGAGGTGATATTGAAGGTTTCTCCTTCTCAAACGCTCCCTTTATGTGAGGTATGGTGACCCTCTGTTAAACAACTATCAGCCATCTCTCTCTAATGAAAAGGTAGCCCTATGATTTTGTAAGACTATGGCATCTTTACCAAGGACATAGCCAAACCTGGAATGGCAACAAAAGAGCAGGAAGGTCAAGGAGTGCTGAAGGATTGAAGTAGAGAATTTGGAAGGCACGATATCTAAAGAGGGGAGCAGTGAAAGGAGGCATGCTGATCACAGAGAAGATTCCGGAAATGTTGAAGAGAAAAAGCAGTATAATTAGTAATAAGAGATGGGGTTGGGGACAGGGTGATGTTTGATATTAT
The DNA here is from genome assembly GCF_004010195.1 of Chiloscyllium plagiosum. Lineage (NCBI taxonomy): Eukaryota > Metazoa > Chordata > Chondrichthyes > Orectolobiformes > Hemiscylliidae > Chiloscyllium > Chiloscyllium plagiosum. The sequence continues at coordinate 91,758,221 of NC_057712.1, forward strand.
GTGTGAATTAGCAACACATCATTCACATTCTAAATTGATCAAATTGACAGTAGGTCTGTGCAGAATTGAACTGGTCAAGGGTCAAAGTAAAAATCTGTTCTCTATTTTCTGTTTCGTGATTGTAAAATCAAGAATTTAAATTTATTTATACTGATCATTTTTGCTGTCTGGAGCAAGACAGATGGGAAGAAAATTCAGTTTAAAGTCTGCTGTACGAGGGATTGGTGTATCAGATAAAGGGAAACCATGCAGATAGCAATGGTCTGGTGTGCACTGGCTAATATATTAAAGTAAATTCCCATGTTTAGGAAGAATAAATCTACAAGCTTATAAAGCTAACTTTCTATCTTTCTACATATGTCACCCAGTGCAGTCGAGTGTGTTCTGACATAGTTAAGTAAGTTTCAGGAAGTACTGGGTAACCTGCCAGGTTTCAAATTCCTCCACACATTTCATGCAATACAATCTACTAATGAATACATCCAGACTTTAAAATAGAATAATTATCATTTGTATGGCACACGACCCTTCTCGGAATAAAATACTGTTCACTATGAAAGTTTCTGTATCAGATTTATTCCATTTTGTATGTCAGTGGTAGCTTGCTTAGTAGTACTTCTGCTTTTGAGTCAGAACATTAGTGAGTTTAAGTCCTATTCGAGAGTAACATTTTATAGTTTCCCCACTGGCAGAATATGTAGGTGGGGGTGGCCTATAAAATTCTTCACTACCTACCCAGCCATGTCTGACCTGGCAAGTGATTTTACACAGGCAGACGAGGCCTATGCCCTTACTCCAGCCACTTAAAGGCAACTTCTGCCCCAGCCACAATGTTTAGGTGAGCAGGAACAGATCAGGGATGAGAGGGGCACAAAGCAGATTAGTGTGAGAAGGGGGAGGGAGATGTCTCCCTCATGGGACTCCTTTCCTGAATGTATTTACCAACTGCTCCCGCACCTCCACTAGCCCCCCCCCCCCCCCCCCCCCCCCCACCTCATCTTCTGGTTCCTGACACTTGGCCAGAACAAAGTTTTCTTTTTGCATGGTTTCATTAGTCAGACTGTTCTAGTTTTGTGCTGAAATGTCCTATTAGCTTGGTCAGCTGATGGAGTTGGTGCCCTCCCAGGTATTCAGGCCTTGGTCATTGCCTAGAGCCCCGGAAGGATACTTCTGACATCTCAACTGTGACAGATGCCCTTGATGTGCCTCTGAACAGGACAAAGGGTTCAGAAAAGATTTCCAAGGATGTTGCCAGGGTCAGACGGTTTGGGTGATAGGGAGAGGCTGAAGAGGCTGGGGCTGTTTTCCCTGGAGTGTCGGGGGCTGAGGGGTGACCTGATGGAGGTCTATAAAATCAAGAGGAGCATATATATAGGGTAAATCAACAAGATATTTTCCCTGGGGTGGGGAAGTCCAGAACTAGAGGGTGTAGGCTTGGGGTGAGAGGGGAAAAATTTAAAAGAGACTGAAGGGGCAGCTTTTTCATGCAGAGGGTGATGCATGTATAGAATGAGCTGCAAGATGAAGTGGTGAAGGCTGGTACAATTACAACATTTAACAGGTATCTGGATGGGTATATGAATAGGAAGGTTTTGATGGTTGTGGACCAAGTGCTGGCAAATGGGATTAGAATAGTTCAGAATATCTCATTTGCAAGGACGTATTGGACTGTAGGATCTGTTTCTGTGCTGCGACTCTATGTGAAGAAATCTCCACCTGACTTCATGAGTCAGCAGGAACTATAGTGATGATCTTGCTGCTCATTTCATCAAAGTATCTGACATCACAGATTTTAGGTTCTGTTCAGAAAAAAAGAATGTATACAGTATGTGCAAGGACCTATAGTGCATATGTTTCTTATGATAAACATGTCAATAGCAAAGACCTGGATTTAACACAAGGGTGGGCTTTACACGCACACCAGTAAAAACACCAAGAGTACCCCACATCTTGTTGCTGCACTTCCAGGCTGGCAGGTTGGCAGACTTCTGTGAGAGATTTCTGGAGGTTTAGAATGCATGTTGGACATGGGAAGATTAAGGGAGATGGGTAGATGTGGGAAGGAACACTGTGAGATGTGGGCCTCTGATAAATAATGGAGGCACAGTAAATAGGACACCCTCCCCTTCCAATCCCATGTTTTACCCACCAGCCTGCAGGGTCCAGGGTTCAGTTTTGGTCACCTTGCTATAGGAAGGATATTATTAAACTTGAAAGAGTACAGAGGAAATTTACAGGGATGCTGCCAGGACTCAATGGTCTGTGTAATAGGGAAAAGGTTGGACAAGCTAGGACTTTTTTCTTTAGAGCATAGGGGACTGAGGGGGGTATCCTATAGAAGTGTATAAGATCATGAGAGGCATGGATAGGGTGAACGCACTGTCTTTTTGCCAGGGATGGGGAATCACGGACTAGAGGGCATCAGTGTAAGGTTAGAGGGGAAACAATAAAAGGGAACCTGAAGGGCAATGTTTTTATACAGAGGGTGATATGCATATGAAATGAGATGCTGGCAGAAGTGGTTGAGGTGAATACATTAACAACATTTAAAAGGCATTTGGACAAATACATGGATAGGAAAGGTTTAGAAGGATATTGGACAAGTGCAGGGAAGTGGTGTTAGCATAGATGGACATTTTGGTTGGCATGGACCAGTTTGGGCCAAAGGGCCTGTCTGGGTGCTGCAGGACGCTATGATCCTGACTCTATGACACTGTTTTACCATATTGAGTTCAGAATTTGTTTATACAAATACAAATTGTGGGAATTATAAGATGACAGGAGGCCTGTGACCTTCTGACCTGCGAAAGAAATAAGCAGATTTATTTTGATAATGCAGAACATTGTGGTGTTACAAGAAAATAGGGAGATATAAAATAAAGTTGTTTGGTATATCAACATTTATTTATGTTGTGAAAACCAAAAGAAAGCTTTAAGAACACATCAGGTCAGGCAATATCCATGGAAAGAAGCCAAATAAATTGTAGGTATTAATATCATTTCATCAGAATTTATTCATCATAACTTATTTGAATTCAATTAGCTTTATTGTCACATATCCTCAATGAGTACAGTGAAAAGTTTATATGTTACCACATACAGCACCTTCTTAGGTGCAAAGATATATCAGTCCAGATTCTTCAGTTACAAGATATTAGAAAATAAAGAAATAATAAGTCCAGTATTGCAGAAATAAAAGTTCCGAACAACAGTCTTCCAACCCAAACCACACTAGCACCTAGCCTCCAACCTGCATTGGGCCTTGGCTCCAGACAGCAACAAGCCTCACCTCAAGATTCATGTGGCTGGGAGATTGCTCTGGAATCACCTCGATAGAGTCACAGAGTTTTTAAAGCATGGAATGAGGCCCGTTGACTCATCATTAGCTGGCTATTATCTCATTGCTGTTTTGGGACCTTGCTGTTTTCAAATTGAATTTGCTTTTCTGATGTTTAAAACAATGGTTACAATTTAATGGCATTTCATTGGCTGCAAAATACTGAGGTCAGTAAATGCAGGATCCAAATATGAGATTATTTCCTTGACAATTACAGGAGGAGGTTCAGGCACTGTGCTGGTCTGCTCTGCTGTAACTTCATTTGCAACAGATTGCCTTCTATTCTTCATTTTCAAATAATTATACCAGCACTTCCTGTTTAACCATTTATAATGTAGCATCCTTCCTTCTCCCTTCAACTTTGTACAATGAGAACTCTGAAACCCCGATATGACATTCACCCACCGGAGGAAGCAACTTTTCAATATTTACCCAGAATAAAGTTCTCAAATTTCACTTGTCCACTTAATGGTTGCACCTCTCAGTATTTCATGTCATGTTAACTGAAGTTCAAATTTCAAGACATTTAGGTTTCAATGTTGCTATTGTGGTTTGACACGAATGTCTCTTGATTAAACTTAAATTAATAGTTATGGCTTATATTTTAACGTGGGGCAGTGTTTGTAGAGGAATAAGACAGTGTTATTTTCTGGGTCTGTAAATTATGAAGGAGCAAAAATGGCCTTTAATAGAGTGATATGTACTTCTTGTCAGATGTGGGAGTTTAAAGAGAGTTTAAGGGTTACTGCAGATTATATCTGTCATAAATGCTGTAGGTTGCGAATCTTATCAGATCGAATGGATCGGTTGGAGAGACAGTTAGAAGCAATGAGAAATTTGCAACAGCAACAGTATGTGATGGATGGCAGTTATACGAAGCGGGGCAAGTCTCAGATACAGTCACAAAGATGGGTTAATTCCAGGAAAGGTAAGAGAGGTAGGCAGCTGTTGCAGGAATCTTCTGTGGCTATACCCATTTCAAACAGGTATGCTGTTTGGAAAATGTAGGGGGTAATGGATTCTCAGGGGAATGTAGCATGAACAGCCATGTTTCTGGTGTTGAGACTGGCTCTAAAGCAACAAGGGGTACGTCAGGTTCCAAGAGATCAATTGTGTTAGGGAATCCTGTAGTCCGAGGTGCAGACAGACATTTCTGTGGCCAGCAGAGAAAAAGCAGAATGCTGTGTTGCTTCCCTGATGCCAGGATCAAGGATGTCTCAGAGAGGGTGCAGAATGTTCTCACGGGGGAGAGGGGCCAGCA